>NC_092227.1:61698618-61766118 GCF_036320965.1 Panulirus ornatus | reverse complement strand
CAGAACTTAGTGTTGATGCTCACAGTGGTTGGGATGAGGCTGCACGAGTTCGTTTGGGCTCACTGCGGTTGTGGTGTCGAACTGCAACTTGGGGAAGAAGGATCTCTGATGGTAGGAAATGACGACGGCGAGGCTGGTGACGACGAGATCGAGGTGTTAAGTTTCAGAGAGTCGTGAGAGGAGCAGAGTTTCTTGAAATGTGTTCTCTGATTGTCACTACGCGACTGGAGGAAATCTTAGCCGATGTTCTGTTGTTTCGTGGAGTTTAACTTTAACTTACTGGATATGTCTTTGTATATTCGTGTCTTGGTATGATATACCAGTGGGGTGTTGAGATCCAGTAAGTATTTCAGCTGAGGTTATTACTCGTGTTTACTGGTGTCAGTGTCTAGCTCTCTGGCTGGCTCACGGGTTACCCAGTATTTTGTATGGTGTTGGTGGGGTGGACGTACACAAGAGGGTTAGTGGGGTATTCTGGGTGATCTAAGCTGAAGTGTAATACTTTCCATCCC
This sequence comes from Panulirus ornatus, assembly GCF_036320965.1. Taxonomy (NCBI): domain Eukaryota; kingdom Metazoa; phylum Arthropoda; class Malacostraca; order Decapoda; family Palinuridae; genus Panulirus; species Panulirus ornatus. Next base: position 61,765,606 of record NC_092227.1, on the reverse strand, counting down.
ACACACTGGGAGGTGGCGTTCCGCACATCGTCACGCTGGGTTCCCAGTTGCTGTGTCCATCTAACACTCTTCTAAACCCGTCGGCACTATTGTTCATCCTTTGACTCTATGTATTCTCATAGTTCTCTTTCTTCCCCAGAACTTGTTGGTGGAGTCAGCTAGGTGTCTCTGACGACTGTATCCAGACCTGTTAGTCTGTTGCCTTCAGAGGATGAACAACCTACTCGCGAACTGTGTTTTCACATATCACAGCTGATTGTGTTATATGTTAAGATGAAAATATTCCTCACCTTGAGACACATATATGAAAATAACGATGGAGATGATGAAAACAAAAACACTTTCATTGTCTCCGATTCCAATATTCCCGCGTGGGTTCTTGACGCACACGCCGCTGATATCCTACTGCCTGACGGTGTCTTTATTATCAGTCTCTTCCTCCCCCTCCAGACGACGGTGTCTGGCTCGTCACACGTTACTGTCTGCGTCCTCTGGAGGAGGGGCTGGTGGCGCTGATATCGGCGGGTGAGGGTCGACCCACCCGCCTCGGCTTCCGGCCGATTAATGACATTTTCCTCAATCCTGCTTATCTGTCTTCAGCCTAAATGAACCTCCTTGCATTAGAGGGGTCCATCCTGTTCCTGCTGCTGAATGCAGCGCAGCTTTGAAGCCGAAGGAGTCTTGGTGTTAAATCCCTCTGGTCTCATACGTGAAAGGGGCCGAAGAACATCACACATTCACCCAGCTCCTTACACTGGCGTCCTGAAGGTCTCATTCAACACCAGAGTTGCCAAAGCTGTATAGATCTAACGCTCACAGCTCATATAACACGAGCGTTCACAAGAAGTTACATTTCCAAGGCTAACAATCCTGTGTACCAGCGACCCCTTACCATCCAGACTCGACTGCTCTAGCTATTCTGGCTGTTGACACGAGTTATTGTTATGCTGTGTTCTGCCATTTGGCCCAGCCACCGTTGTGGGGCACCAAGCTGTGGTGTTGCTCCTACCTTACCTTACGTATACCTTACGATGGTTTGGCAGGTCTTCTACCCCCACAGCTGGGTCTGGGACCAAGCTGTGGTGTTGCTCCTACCTTACCTTACGTATACCTTACGATGGTTTGGCAGGTCTTCTACCCCCACAGCTGGGTCTGGGACCAAGCTGTGGTGTTGCTCCTACCTTACCTTACGTATACCTTACGATGGTTTGGTAGGTTTTCTACCCCCACAGCTGGGGCCAAGTTGTGTTGCTTCTCTGCTCATTCATGCTGTTGCAAGCAGCTGCCTGCATGCTTCCATAACCACATCATCCTGGCTGATCTGGCGCATTTTACAGACACAGTTTCGATCACTCGTCACTGCACACCCCACAGTGTTTCTAATAGCTTCAGTGAATATCTTGAAAAACCATTGAGTCCCGGTGGCTAACATTGTGGTTTGTTATTGTTCTCGCTACAGCTTTTGATACCCGTGGGAGTACGCGGGAACGTATCACGTCTCTAGTGTGGCAGCTGCCCTGGAATGGCCTCTGGCTTCCCTTCGACGCTGACTATGCCTCACCAGTGAGGAGACGACAGACGTGCTTCACATCTCCTTCTGCCGCGTCACCTTCCGGAGGAACTGCAAAAAAAAGTAGTCTCCCCTTCCCACGGGTCGTTCACCAGTCCCACCCATTTTCTCTCAGCTTCCTTTCACGTCCCCTTTCCCCAGCGTTGTTGTACTCAGTCGTGATCCCTTTCTCCACACTCGTATGTGGTAGACACAAGGTCGAGCACAGATGGTGGCATCTGTCCCTCTGGTTCTCGTGTGCACAAGTGACGGGCCGTGACTGGATCTTCACCATGTGTACGTTTGAGGAACTTTGTGTGTGTGTGTGTGTGTGTGTGTGTGTGTGTGTGTGTGTCTTCCTCTGTGAGAATCTCCGTTTTCTTTGTATTCCCCTTAGAATTGAGACTCCACGTCTTCAGGAACTTCCCCGCCATCGAGGAGGGAGTGTGGGTCGTTCTCCTTCGCCATCCTGACTGTTCGTCCACCGTTGTCGCTGCACAACATCTCCCGGGTCTTGGTGGGGATTAGCTAAGCTAACGGCACTGCTGTACGCGTCTTCCCCACCGTATGTTTTCCCATCATGTACCTCTCGTGTGAGCGTACATGTAGGTCGGTGTGGAAATGTATATCTATCATCGTGATGTGATGTGTCGTCGTCTTCATAAACAGGTTATCCTTTAAGGCACGACCCGAATGTAAGGTTCATTTATCAGGTCAGAACTCAGGGTAGGTGGATAGTACAACAGCTTGGAAAGAGGCACTTGGCAACCCACCACACTGCACATACCTTCATTACAATTATTAACTCAAGTTTGCCGGTAATTCAGAAACCCAGAGAATAAATGAACAAAGGATCACCAAGTTATGGAATAAATTTGAATAATACATCGCATGGGGTTTGTGTTACGTTTTTATTTAATTTAGTTTTGAAATATTTATTGTTTACACATACAGAAACATTATTATTATTATTATTATTATTGTTATTATTATTATTATTATTATTATTATTATTATTATCTTATTATTATTATTATTTTATTATTATTATTATTTTCATTATTATGATTATTATCGTTACACAACCCTTTAACTTTGAAGCAGCGCTCCACTCAGGAGCAGAGAAAGATGGACTCATTTGGAACGAGCAGAACCTCGAAGAGACTGTGCTGCTTAAAGTTCATTGTCGATTATACAACCTTGTTTACGGTGATAACTTGCTTGTAGTGTAAGCACATGGAGAGAGTTTCAGTAAATCCTCTGTATATATACACTGTGTATACATACACTGTATATACAACATATATACCGTTTGTTGAAAACCACTGCGTATTTAACATGAACTTGCTTTTTGACTTTCTTTTCTTTTTACTCACCACACCTTTTGCTTGATCAGATAAAGTGTAAATGAAATATCCTGTATTCATTATCGCTTTATTCTCGAAAAACACGAGACGTTTCTAGCACACAAGCACTGCCCAGTGTACGAATAACAAAAGAACAGAAAATGGCTCACATCCTGAAGTGTTACAGATGAGTGCGGTAACGTAGGTCATATCTTGACCTGGGTGGCACGTGCCCTCGAAGTTCGTGCGTGTTAGTGTGGTCGGCAGGGGTCAAACTTGGTGGTGGGTCACTTGGTGGGTGGATGGGTGGTGGGGTTTAGCTTCAGGTCCCTGCACTAATGGAGTTGTGTGGAGGTAGAGAGAGAGAGTGACAGTGAGGTCATCTGGGGTGTGGTTGAGAATAACTGTGGTGCCTTAGCTTGCCTTGTACTCTGATGAGTAATGAAGGGATTATATTCTCCCATGTAGTACATGGCTTCTGACATCTGTAGTCAGTCTTGTAGGGCCGTGGCAATGTTTCAGTATAATCGCGTTTTCAGTAAGATGCTGACCAGTGAGATTTATAGTACATTGCTGGTGCATGTGTCATTCAGGGCCTCTGTGTTGAAGATGAAGTGTTGAGCGTCGTGCTGAAGGATGTAGTGGTCGTATAGATATAATTTACATTGTTGTGAAGTGTACAGCCTTCAATGTGGTCAGGAGTACCGGATACAAGAGGCACTGTTGGCACTTAGCAGGCTAAGGCTCTTGCGCTTGAAGAGACGCATACACCTACAGAAGATGTCTGGAATACTGGTGGAATTGTTGGAGAGAATGAGAGGAGTGGACTGGGATTTGCGGCGACTTGGAGAGATGGGTCGTGGGATGAGAAATGGGAAAGACTTGAGTGGCGGAGTTTCCTCCACACAGGCAGAACTCGTTGCTGTTAATGAGGATCTGAAAGATGAGAAAGAATTGAATTCTATTAATGATAAAGAATCGAATTCTATTAATGATAACCTGATACTAAGTGAGTGTACCTGTGATCTTGATGATGTGGGAGTTGATATTATGGATGAAGATGTTCTTACACAGGAAACCATGATGCAGTGTTTGGATTTTAGAAAACGGGGAGATATATTTCCTTCCGTTGGGGACACTTACCTGTTGGACTCGCTAGAGATCATTTAGCCTTTATTATGGCGAAAGATGGATGTAGGAGGAATGAGGTAGATTTCCAGGTACCTGAAGAATATTGTCACTAGGAACTTAACGAGGAAAGGAGCTGTTGGAAAAGAGGAAATGCTAGGAGACAGGAGGAGCATAAAGTGGCGTCATGGTATATAAAGAAGTGTTGGATCCTATATATATATTATGGACAGACTGGGTGTCAGGACATTATCATGGACAGGTTAAGAGTCGCTTACAGAAGGGGATGGGAAACCTAACCCTACTATCCCTTCACCCACACTAGCACTGAAATGCTTTGTCCGTTTATATTTAGAGATTTATCTTTTTGTATTAAGAAAAATAAGATCGATTTTCGAAGACGAAGGCTAGAAATGAGAGATGTTTCTCTTACAAAAGAAAAAAAGAAAGGTAAACGCGAGCAGTATATTCAAGGTTGTGGCATACTTCCATGGTCTTGGATAAGGATGGATAATATTACCAATAATGCTGATAGACTTTAAAACAATGCGGTTGTTAAACGAAGTAGGCTTAATGAACATGGAGGCACCTTTCCGTCGTATGAATGGCCTATCTTATCGCTTGAAAATAATTCTCTTTTGAGATAGAAATTGAATTTGAAGGATAGGTAATGTATTGACACAGCTTATATATAGACATCCTGTATAGGAATGACGGGTGGGAGCAGTTTGATGTCACTATGACGCGAGATGAAACATACTGGTGATGTATGTCAGGCTCGGCACGATGTGTATAGTGGACTTAACAATGAACTACAGGCATATGCACCAGCCAGTGACCACGGCAGAGTAACTGAGCAGTTCGGAACCCCCATCCGTCATACTCAAGAGGCCAGCGAAAGAGGATCCCAAGACTCGAACCCCATCGCGTCAGACGTCGTCGTCTCTCGGAGTTATTTCAACAAGAGCGTAAGTGGCTAAAGAAAACAAAGAAGACGTGATGCAGTGAGGAGGGGCTTTTCCCCACCTCCCCTGTGTGGGAGAGAGAGGGTGTGGGTTAATGGGGTACCAGGCAGCCTTAATGACTTGAGTGAAGGGGAGGACACCCACTCACCCACACCCCTAGGGTCAGCTGGGTCACGCGTGACCTTAAATGTCTCACCTGTCACAACAGAGAGAGGACCTCACGGGATTTGTCCACACGACGAAAGCCACCTGAGGACGAAACCCGTCGAGGATGGAGCGCGGGAGGAGGACGAGCTGTGTGGCTGGCGGTGAGTGGGTGGGTGGGTGAGGGACGACTATAGCCTCCTAAGCCAAAAAATGGTATCAGTAAAGTATGGAGAATGATGCCTAACTCTCTCTCTCTCTCTCTCTCTCTCTCTCTCTCTCTCTCTCTCTCTCTCTCTCTCTCTCTCTCTCTCTCTCTCTCTCTCTCTCTCTCTCTCTCTCTTTCTCTCTCTCTGACGGGAGGCGGTCTTACACCTCCTTCCACTTGAGAGGGGATCTTGTACAGCTCAGAGCCGCAAATAAGTATTGTGACCCATCATAAGTACTTAGGGTGACCATGTCACGAAACATGTGACGTATACGAAACGTTATGGACGGGAAACTAATGGAATTCCAGGGATAGGAAAATATTATTGAGAGTCTTAAACATGCACGGATAAATGTTGAAACAAGAATTTAGGGAAAAAAAGATAAACGGATGCAGACAGACAGTAGATTAGAAATAGTGAATGCAGAGAGAGAGAGAGAGAGAGAGAGAGAGAGAGAGAGAGAGAGAGAGAGAGAGAGAGAGTAAAACTCAAATTCATTTTCGTCAAAGCACAAGAAGAAACACCACAGCCCCTTTTAGGAAGCCTACCTTTTAACCAGCTGTTCAGAAGGGAAAGTAACCCAGTATCAGCGAAGAAGGTAAATCATTCTTCATCCTCACACACACACACACACACACACACACACACACACACACACACACACACACACACACACACACACACACACCAACCTACCAGCAGCAGCAGCGTCTCCACCACACACAAGCGGCAGGCCACCCTGGAGGCCGGCGGGCTGCGGGTACAACTGCACTGCAGATGTTTTCCACGCTACGGTTGTCACCTGTATCGATGGTTTCCCGGGCTCTGACCCACCACATCACCGCCAGCGGTAATGCCTTGTCTTTAACCCTTGCGTTTCCATCCGTAGAAGAGGAGTTGTCTTCGATCTCATCGCTGTTACCATTGGCAGTGGTAGTCTTCGATACCACCTCACCTGCCGGTCACAGTGATTGTGTTCGAGCCTCTCGGCTGCCACCACCATTAATGCTTGGCCCGTTCCTGATTTAATGCTGGTTAGCGAGACAAGACTATATCGGGTCAGTGATGGGAGAAGAAGAGGTCTGACTTATGTAACAAACATGCCTCTCCCCTTATCATAGGCTCGAAGGGAAGAATCATTTCATTACATGTCTAGTTCCTTCCTTCATTACTGATGCCGAGAGAAGTGGGTCGTAGTCTTCTCCTTATTGTTCAATAACTAGACATTACCCTTATTACAGATGGTGAGGGTTTTTTTTTTTTTTTACCTTTACTGCAGATTTGGATCAGACATTATCTTGTCATTACTGATAACACCGAAAGAAAAAGTCAGTATTCATATTCCTCACCGCCTCCTTCACTGGGCTAAGACTCATGAGGACTCGCCAAAATCGTCCTCATGACCAGGCTATAGTCACTTATACCCATGCATGTGATGCCAGAGATCCCCAGTCACAATATATATATATATATATATATATATATATATATATATATATATATATATATATATATATATATATATATATATATGTATATATATATTATATCATTTAATTCATTCATACTATTCGCCATTTCCCGCGTTAGTAAGGTAGCGTTAAGAACAGAGGACTGGGCCTTAGAGAGAATATCCTCACCTGGCTCCCTTCTCTGTTCCTTCTTTTGAAAAAAAAAAAAAAATATATATATATATATATATATATATATATATATATATATATATATATATATATATATATATATATATATTATCCGTAGGGATAGGGGAGAAAGAATATTTCCCACGTATTCCCTGTGTGTCGTAGGCGACTAAAATGGGGGGTGGGGGGCTGGAATTCCTCCCTTCTCATTTTTAATTTTCTAAAAGAAGAAACAAAGGAGGGGGCCAAGTGAGGATATTCCCTCAAAGGCTCAGTCCTCCGTTCTCAATGCTACCTCGCTAACGCAGGAAATGGCGAATAGTATGAAAAAAAGGAAAAAGAAAAAAATCTCTATATATATATATATATATATATATATATATATATATATATATATATATATATATATATATATATATATATATATATAATTTTCCTCTCCATGTGTAGCCCACATGTGAAGAACTATCTCGTGGCCTACAGACCAACACGTTTGACCTCTGTCGCCCCAGCTGTGTGGGGGGGACCGCTGCTGCTCCTCACCTTGTGGCGTGTTTGGCCGCCGGGCAGATCCTCCAACGGCCGACCTGTTTGCCTCACATCATGATAACCCGCCGTTGCTCACGGGTAATGAGGTGACACTGTGGGATTTGCCCGCTGACGCTGCCGTGTGTGTGTGTGTGTGTGTGTGCGGTGGTCGAGGGTGGTGGTGGTGTATGACGGTGGTGTTGGCATGGGGGTGTGTAATAAGAGCGGAGGTATGCCTCTGTGTGTGTGTGTGTATATATACCGCCTCATGCACCCGGATCATGTGCTCAGCCTCCACACACCCCAGCTGCCTGCATGAGCCTTTTAATTGGCCATTTGTCGTCCTCATATTGTGTCGTAAGCTGCTCTCTCTCTCTCTCTCTCTCTCTCTCGCAGGTGGCAGGAGGTAGGAAGCCACCCACCAGGGAGGTGTTCCCGCCCGAGTAAGCCCCAAATGTTTAGCGACGGCGGCGCAGTCATCCAAGCGCTTCAGGGCTATCAAGTTCCCCTCCTTGGCCCCAAGTTGCTGTCTTCTCATTCTCCGCCACATGTGGTTCGCCGGAGGGGGTTCACTCCACAAAACACCCACCCTCTCCATCACACACACAACACCTGACAACACGTCACTCACACTCTTAACTCTAGATTCTCCCTGTGGTGGCGCTGTGCGCTCAGTCCTGCCTTAATACATCAGGAGATAGTATGAGAGCTGTTATGACAGGGGCTAATGACTGTGACTAATGACAGGGGCTAATGACTGTGACTAATGACAGGGGATAATGACTGTGACTAATGACTGGGGCTAATGATTGTGACTAATGACAGGGGCTAATGACTGTGACTAATGACAGGGGCTAATGACTGTGACTAATGACAGGGGCTAATGACTGTGACTAATGACAGGGGCTAATGATTGTGACTAATGACAGGGGATAATGACTGTGACTAATGACTGGGGCTAATGACTGTGACTAATGACAGGGGCTAATGAACTGGGACTAATGACAGGGGCTAATGACTGTGACTAATGACAGGGGCTAATGAACTGGGACTAAGGATAAGAGCTAATGATAGGGGCTAATGACAGGGGCTATTGATAGAAGCTAATGATAGGGGCTAATGACAGGGGCTATTGATAGAAGCTAATGATAGAGTCTGATGACAGAGGCTATTAATAGGAGCTAATGATAGGGTCTAATGACAGGGGCTGTTGATAGGAGCTAATGATTGGGGCTAATGACAGAGGCTATTGATAGGAGCCAATGATTGGGGCTAATGATAGAAGCTAATGATAGGGTCTAATGACAGGGGCTGTTGATAGGAGCTAATGATAGGGGCTGTTGATAGGAGCTACTGATTGGGGCGAATGACAGGAGCTAATGATAGGAGCTAATGATAGGGGCTGTTGATAGGAGCTACTGATTGGGGCTAATGACAGGAGCTAATGATAGGAACTATGATAGGGGCTGATGGTAGGGGCTCATAAGAACAAGACAGTGATGTGGCTGATGAAAGAGATCATTACTGCATCCTGGTGACGACAAGCCACACATTCCTAAACACGCGCTAAGGAATAATGGGACAATTGGAAGACGTAAAGAGAAAAGGAAAACAGATGTTCACTGTCTGCTGAATGAATATAGGTAAACAGAAAAATCAACATGGGCGAGGCGTGTCAACACTGTCTCGAAAGTCTACGGTCCGAGAGAGAGAGAGAGAGAGAGAGAGAGAGAGAGAGAGAGAGAGAGAGAGAGAGAGAGAGAGAGAGAGAGAGAGAGAGAGATTTAAGATGTCTATTGTCTAGGTAAGCAAAGACGAAGCATTTCAGTGAGAGTGTGGGTGAAGGACACATATCTAGGGGTAGGTGGAGGGAGGCCAGTATAGAGCGTACAGTGGGTACAATACATGGATATAGGAGAGTGACAGGGCGGGGCCCAGGGACCCAATGGGGCCCTCCTCCTTTCAGGGGGGAGGGGGGAGGAGGTTGGATTGTGGAGGTGTAGGATACATCAATACATGTTATGTAGTCACAGGATAGCGAGTGATGCTGACAGCAACATAATACATGATACAGAGCAAGTTCAGAATATGTCATACACAAACAGACCATCTTGTAACCATTCAGATTACAGTGTATGTAACAACTCGTTACACATACACTGGGGTGTGTATTTGGAACAGGATGCAGTGTAGCGTACGGCCGTTCACTTCTTAGCATGGATTGGAGAATGAGAGGTCAAAGGTACATTACATGTTGGACATACAAGTACACAATATACTGGCACTAGACACGTTGTTGACATTCACAGACATACAATGAGGGGTCAAGGTACGTTACACACTGGACATTGTAGTTAGAGAACATGATTGTGCTGGGCGGGATTACACAGGTGTTTACATAGCTCTGGGCATGGCGAATTTTAGATATAGTGTCGCAATGTCTTCAAGTTATTACTTATCAATTGAGTAATCACAGATGACGTAATCACAGAACTGTCGACACAGTAAGTATTAAAAGACGAAAATCATTGATTTTGGGACATTCGCTGATATAGTGTCGTAGTGTATGTTCATCAGGTGCAGAACAGAGTCGGCGCTTGCAATGATCAGGATCGTGTCTTGTGGCGAATTGCCACATGTACCTGTACCTTAGTAGTATGGTTCTGGCAGTTACAACATCACATTGGCTGGGGTGGATCTGGTGCCTTCCATATTGATGTTTCTTTAGCCTAAACTGATCACAGTACACAATACTACAGCTACTTGGTCTTTTCATGGTCTCTCATGAGGTCTTCTTCCTCGCGGGCAGATGGGGTTTGGTCAGCGTGGACTGTGGCTTTAGTTAGAGCAAGTCTGGTGTCGGGGCCCGAGAGCAGACATGCATGTTTAGCCAGGTTATCCACCCGCTCATGACGCTGATGTCCGACATGTGAAGGTATCCACATGTGAAGGTATCCATAGGAACTGAGTGCGCGGGTCACTGTTATCGGCTTCTACAAGCAGGAGTGAATGATGGATGGAACAGGTAGGTTCCTGCAGTGCGCTGCTCCTGCCGGGGGAGTGTTGCAGGAACTAGTTTGGAGTCAGAGAGGATGACAACGTGTGCTGGGAATAGCACGAGATGTCGCATTGCCACGAGAATTCAATAGAGCTCGCAGTGAGTAGAGCTGAGGCATGGGCGAAGTTTTCTTGCTGAGAGTGAATAAGGTTGTTATTGTTTTAAATAGTATAGGCAACATCGGCCTTACTGTTTCGTCCCAGAGAGTCATCAGGATGTATAAAGCAGTGTATTGTCAGGCACGGTGTTGGTTAGCATTATGATCTCTTCCTTCGCATGTTAGTCCTCGTCGGACATAAGGACTGGGATGGTCCCTTGTGGCACTTTGGGCAATCAACTTGGAGAGGTCTGATGTGCCATGGTTGTTAAAGATCTTGGTGCAAGATCTATGGACGACCTTAAACTTAGTCTCATAGCTTTATTTTGCACCATCTCAAGGGGGACGGGTACGTCTCGGACCAACCCTAGACAGGCGGATGGCATGATACGTCAGTACAGATCGACTGACGACCGTATGTACAACTTATACAAGTTGATAGAAGTGTTGATAGCAATTGTCCTTGCCTGTGAGGGCGTGAAGAGGTTGAAGGTGACCACGGAGCTTAGGTTTTGCGTTGGAATACATACGCTTGTGGATCAATGAGGGACCAATATCGATACCTAGCCAAGTTGTATTAGGGACATGTCTTTCTTTCATTATCATGAAGTACAAGGAATTGATTCTCATTTTCTAATATGTTCATCAAAAATTTGCGATTTTGATTTGATGGATGTTCATGACTCGGCCACACTGAGTGTGGCCTGGTCAAGTAGAACTTGAAAGTCTCTCGGGGTGAGGAGATGTTGAGACAGGTGCCATCATGGACACAGCACAGCACAATACCGTCACTATCAAGTTCCAGGTTCTTGGGAAGTTGACACATGAGAGCGCTGAACAGTGCTGGGCTGTGGACCACTTCCCTTTGGACACTTAATGTACGATTAATTGCGACTAGATTCTGCCGAAGACGTAGGACTAGCGCGTAGCGCTGAATTGCAGGCAAAGTCTAGGGCTACGAAGAACAGTTGTTAGTCGTGTGAGTTGCGTGTTGCGTGAGTAGCCATCTACACCCACGGGAACTGAGACAAGAGACTTCGTGTGTCATGTCGAACCAGTAAACAAAAGACATGAACACAGATAAACCACGATAGAATGAGTCATAGAAAAAAAAAAAATCTTCATCCGAAGCACATTCCTTGATAACTGAGAACTCAAACCTGAAATCTAATTCTCCTGATAAGATTATTACATACACACCACTAAATACAGCGATATTAACTTTTTTTTTTTACGTCGATAACACAGGACGAGACAGATACAGATCTTCACGAGGCCTTCGTGGTGAGAGAACAGATGCAGAGGCGGGACCTCATCATATGTATGTAGGCAATTAGAAGAGGAAACTAATGATGATCAGTTGTGATCATGGAGAAGAAAATGTGAGCCAGTCAGTGACTACCCGTGCCAGGAAGTAACACACTGTGTACATTGTGGTCAGCTGTCCAAGCCAGACCTGGACGCCATGTATTGTAGTGCTAATGAAACAACAAGAGATGGTGGAGAGAGAGCTTTGGTAAGCACACACACACACACACACACACACACACACACACACACACACACACACACACACACACACACGATTAATGTGGATTTTAGACTTCATTTCTTTATTTTTCCCGCATAATGGGAAGAGCTGGGATAGTACGACTGTGGTGGTAGATTTAGGAATAAATTTAATGACCGTGGGAAGGCAGGCACCAGTTCAAGAGTCGGTCAACAAGAAAATACGAGAGACGTTCAAGTCGATACCAGTAAATCATATGCCAGCGGGACAACAACACATTTATACCCTCCCTCGCAAAGGGCATGACGCCCCTCACTGACGCCCAGGTAAATAAAGCCAGCTTATCAGACTGCGCAGGTAAACACAACCTTGGCTCTAGACGTGCAAGAAGAAGTAGAAGAAGAAGTAGAAGAAGAAGAAGAAGAAGAAGAAGAAGAAGAAGAAGAAGAAGAGGAAGAAGAAGAAGAAGAAGAGAAGAAGTAGAAGAAGAAGAAGAAGAAGAAGAAGAAGAAGAAGAAGAAGAGAAGAAGAAGAAGAAGAAGAAGAAGAAGAAGAAGAAGAAGAAGAAGAAGAAGAAGAAGAAGAAGAAGATATATGGTTGGGCGAAAGATGGAAGGAGGCAACTATATGACTTGACATGAAAGAAGAAGAGGAGAAAGAAGAAGAAGAAGAAGAAGAAATATATGATTAGGCGAAAGATGACCTGAAGACATGTAAGAAAGATGGCGAGAAGGAACTGCCACAAAATCGATTTGAAAAAATAGATAAATGAATACATTGTAGGAGTATAACGGAGAGATGATAATCTCAGAGGACCCGACGTAAACATTAACAGTGCCGTATGTTTTGTGGTAGCTGGGGCCATAAAACCTTGGGAAAGAGGAGGTATTAAAAGGTGGATAAACAGTGTAGAAGGATTAGACTAGATTGGAAGATGGGAATAAAGAATAGCAGTAACTACGGAGAGAATAAAAAAACGGAAGAGAAAGCTCAGGAATGCGACAAAGAATTAATGGTAGAAAATGGGAGAAAATTAATGGATAAATGAAGATAAAAGTAATTATCATCATGGAAATGAACCCATGATTATTGTTGTCAAGCGTGAATATAACCAGAAATGTAAAGCCTCAGAGTAGACCATTCAGAGTGGGAGAAAACAATGAGGATTCTCCAAGAGAATTCTCTGCACGGTAGGTCGGTAGTCACCACACGAGACGAGAAATGTCAAGTTGACGAAGTGTTCAAGGTAAAACCAAAGATGCCATTATAGTATGTAGATTATAGTGAATTAATGAGAGCGATGAATCCCTTGGTGTAGCGGTTAGCGTTGCTGATCATAACGCATTCTAACGGGCCGTCCAGGGTCGGGCACAGGTTCACATCCATGGTTTGCGGCAGTCGGTCCACAGTCAACCCAGCTCTTCATCCGTCCCATAGGGTTCGTCAATAAAATGGGTATCTTGCTCGGTTATGTTAAATGGGATGGTCCTGATTAGGGCTGCAGTTGCCCCCGTGCCGTCTCAGCTAGCGTAAAAACAAAAGAAAGTCGAGCCTTGGAAGGAGATAAGATTCCAGCTGGTTAAGTCAGATTCGTAAAAGGAATTCAATCATGTCCAAAGGTAAACATGACAGCCATGAAGTCCACTGTACACAAAGGGAGATCCAAACCTCTGCAGAACGATGCAGACGTGTAAGTGTGGTTACTTACGAAGCCAAAGATTCCTTAAAGAAATGATTACGAAACATAAGGAAATATATAGTGTAACGCAAGCTATGTTAAGATCAGATGGTTTTATTGTCAATTTGTGTACATGATAGAAAATGAAATTCTTTATGGCCAGAAGCTCAGTTCAAGGTTAGAAAATATAAGAATTATAAAATAAAGATGATAAGATATCACATAAAAGAACCACATGAGATATCACAAAATATCGCTTAAAAGTACCACATATAATATCACAGAATATCACATAAAAGTAGCACATATAATATCACAAAATATCACATAAAAGAACTACATATGATATCACAAAATATCACATAAAAGTAGAACATATAATATCACAAAATATCACATAAAAGTAGAACATATAATATCACAAAATATCACATAAAAGTAGCACATACAATATCACATAAAGAACCATCTACTGTACTCAGAAGCTATATCACAGAGGAGGTACAGAGTCTGCAGATGGTTGAACAGTCGAAGGTCAACGAAGGTCAGCGTGTGCTTGTACTAAGAAAAAGTACACACACACACACACACACACACACACACACACACACACACACACAGAGCTGTAAGTACACTACCAAACCACATACGAAACACTAATGCGAAGAAATAGAATGGCTGCTGCTGTCTTCCTTGCCCTGCCACCGGCATTTGACAAAGTAAACAGCAATACGTAGTGAGATAGATCGGCGGAAGGAAGACATAATAGGCGAACTGAGGGAGACGCATCAAGGTGGGTTTTTAAGACAGAAAATTCGTCTTCGCGAGCAGACCTGCGTCTGGCGGAGACGATGTTGTACCAGTGATGCCACAAGGAACAGTGTCGCTGTTTGATAGTGATGGGTCCTGACACTGACGAAGTGGTGAACGAGGATATAGCTCAGTGCTCTGTACAGGACGCTGGGGTTAAGGTGCACAGTGCTCTGTACAGGGCGCTGGGGTTAAGGTGCACAATGCTCTATACAGGGTGCTGGGGTAAGGTGCACAGTGCTCTGTACAGGGCGCTGGGGTGAGGTGCACAGTGCTCTGTACAGGGCGCTGGGGTTAAGGTGCACAGTGCTCTGTACAGGGCGCTGGGGTAAGGTGCACAGTGCTCTGTACAGGGCGCTGGGGTTAAGGTGCACAGTGCTCTGTACAGGGCGCTGGGGTTAAGGTGCACAGTGCTCTGTACAGGGCGCTGGGGTTAAGGTGCACAGTGCTCTGTGCATGCTCTAGGGCTAAAGTGCACAGGGCATTGTAGGGGTCGCCAGAGTACGGTGAAGTGGTGAGAATATAATCAGAGAGGAGAGACAAGAAGACGTAAACAAGATACATGAATTGGTGGAATTCAGAGAAGAAAATTTTGAACAGTTCAGGCGTGGAATGGTTTGGAATACAGCGATTACAGCTGACGAAGGAGCCAACAGGAACAGTAAATGGTGATGATGAGAAAATTAAAAACCCAGTTGTTATCATTAACGAAAAAAACTGGAAGAAGAACATCCCACTGAAAATATCGTATAATATTAGCGGTTCAGATAATGAGAGGTATGATAATGAGAACATTCACACCGAGGGAAAAATGAGGAAACAAATTCATAAACATTTTTTCCAATAAAATTGAGAGACTGAGACATAAGAATTATCATGAGAGGTTAAATTTCAGTTACACTAGACTAGAAAGAAGGAAAGAATAATACATGTTTGCCTGTGCTTGCGTGCCAGCAGTCACGGGAAGTTGATAAAGACAAACAAGAACTAAGATCTTCACAGACGAAAAACACAGAGCAGTATCAGTTTCAAGCCTTCTTTACGCTCTACCAAATATGTCACCAAAAACAGGCGAAACACTTCAATTATTCCGCCGAGAGAAATAAAGATTAGGTACTGGGAGTGAGCTACACAAGCCTTCAAAAGCGGACTGAAACAAGACGACAGAAAACGAGTCACCAGGAATCCGAGATTGAAAACGGTACGTTGCGTGGGAGGCGGGAGAGAACGGGAACACTGTAATCAAGAGGTTTTATACGGTGAGTAGTACCCGGGTCCTGTCCTACGTATGTACACACTCTCTCTCTCTCTCTCTCTCTCTCTCTCTCTCTCTCTCTCTCTCTCTCTCTCTCTCTCTCTCTCTCTCTCTCTCTCTCTCTCTCTCTCTCTGTGACATATTTTGATTGTCGAGTCATCCAAATTTCCGGCTCAGAAGATGACAAGAAGGGAAGCAGATTCCCTCTGTTCAGTCAAGCCACACTCCCTCAGAACACAGTGTTAGCCTCGGATATTAAGGAATTCCAACAGCAACGGACCACTGGGTCCCTTCAAGGTCGTTCGAGGTAGTGGAGAATATCAACAACTTACAAATTAATGTGGTAAACATTGGAGGGCATACAAATGATTCTGTAAGAAAAACCTCCACATTGACCTTGTGACTAACGAGACGCAAACAATGTTTCAAGTCGTGGACCTGAAGCGATATATATATATATATTTTTTTTTTTTTTTTTTTTTTATACTTTGTCGCTGTCTCCCGCGTTTGCGAGGTAGCGCAAGGAAACAGACGAAAGAAATGGCCCAACCCCCCCCCCCATACACATGTACATACACACGTCCACACACGCAAATATACATACCTACACAGCTTTCCATGGTTTACCCCAGACGCTTCACATGCCTTGCTTCAATCCACTGACAGCACGTCAAGCCCTGTATACCACATGACTCCAATTCACTCTATTTCTTGCCCTCCTTTCACCCTCCTGCATGTTCAGGCCCCGATCACACAAAATCTTTTTCACTCCATCTTTCCACCTCCAATTTGGTCTCCCTCTTCTCCTCGTTCCCTCCACCTCCGACACATATATCCTCTTGGTCAATCTCTCCTCACTCATTCTCTCCATGTGCCCAAACCATTTCAAAACACCCTCTTCTGCTCTCTCAACCACGCTCTTTTTATTTCCACACATCTCTCTTACCCTTACGTTACTTACTCGATCAAACCACCTCACACCACACATTGTCCTCAAACATCTCATTTCCAGCACATCCATCCTCCTGCGCACATCTCTATCCATAGCCCACGCCTCGCAACCATACAGCATTGTTGGAACCACTATTCCCTCAAACATACCCATTTTTGCTTTCCGAGATAATGTTCTCGACTTCCACACATTTTTCAAGGCTCCCAAAATTTTCGCCCCCTCCCCCACCCTATGATCCACTTCCGCTTCCATGGTTCCATCCGCTGACAGATCCACTCCCAGATATCTAAAACACTTCACTTCCTCCAGTTTTTCTCCATTCAAACTCACCTCCCAATTGACTTGACCCTCACCCCTACTGTACCTAATAACCTTGCTCTTATTCACATTTACTCTCAACTTTCTTCTTCCACACACTTTACCAAACTCAGTCACCAGCTTCTGCAGTTTCTCACATGAATCAGCCACCAGCGCTGTATCATCAGCGAACAACAATTGACTCACTTCCCAAGCTCTCTCATCCCCAACAGACTTCATACTTGCCCCTCTTTCCAGGACTCTAGCATTTACCTCCCTTACAACCCCATCCATAAACAAATTAAACAACCATGGAGACATCACACACCCCTGCCGCAAACCTACATTCACTGAGAACCAATCACTTTCCTCTCTTCCTACACGTACACATGCCTTACATCCTCGATAAAAACTTTTCACTGCTTCTAACAACTTGCCTCCCACACCATATATTCTTAATACCTTCCACAGAGCATCTCTATCAACTCTATCATATGCCTTCTCCAGATCCATAAATGCTACATACAAATCCATTTGCTTTTCTAAGTATTTCTCACATACATTCTTCAAAGCAAACACCTGATCCACACATCCTCTACCACTTCTGAAACCGCACTGCTCTTCCCCAATCTGATGCTCTGTACATGCCTTCACCCTCTCAATCAATACCCTCCCATATAATTTACCAGGAATACTCAACAAACTTATACCTCTGTAATTTGAGCACTCACTCTTATCCTCTTTCATACTATTCGCCATTTCCCGCATCAGCGAGGTAGCGTTAAGAACAGAGGACTGGGCCTTTGAGGGAATATCCTCACCTGGCCCCCTTCTCTGTTCCTTCTCTTGGAAAATTAAAAAAAAACAAGAGGGGAGGATTTCCAGCCCCCCACTCCCTCCCCTTTTAGTCGCCTTCTACGACACGCAGGGAATACGTGGGAAATATTCTTTCTCCCCTATCCCCAGGGAGAATATATATATATATATATATATATATATATATATATATATATATATATATATATATATATATATATATATATATACACACACACACACACACACACACACGTTTCCATTATACTGCTTTCAATTAACATTCAGTAAATCATTCTGACAAAGATGTGAATCATTTATATAAGGTTCGTCAGGAGATGAGGGACTGATGATGATGATGATCATTTCATCATTATACTCGGCAAGTCTCATATGTCATCTGGATGGAAACGATAATCTCTTGACTCCACCAAAGGCAGTAGAAAATTGCGCCATAGTGTTAGAAATGTGGAAGATGGGAATATTAGATGTTGGCACATGTGGAGGATAGGAATCTTACATGTTGACACACAGTTATGGACGTGGTTGAAGTTCAAAAATGATTTTAGAATTACGGACACAGGAGACTTCCAGGTCAAGCAGAGAGAGTCCGCCTTGGCTCAACAAAGAAAATAGATATTATCGGTATAAAGAAAACGACACATTACAAGATTGAAGTATTGTACCCCAGTTTATAGTTACAGTTATGACCATGAGGAGGAGTGAGGTGGAATTAACAATCAAAATTATGAAACGCGATTCCAAGAATAAGTGACACTGAACATTTTAAGTACGTAAGAAACAGAAAATGAGAAAGAGAAAACGTATATAGGATCGTTAATCGAGCCGTTACTTTACACCACTACCACTACCAAGGCTTCAACACTGGATACAGCAGACATTAAGATGAAAGAGATTAAGATGGACAGAATCGTACATCATCACAACATGGCAAATGGACCAGTGGAACCGTCTCGGTTGATTTTGGGAAAAATAGGTCCTGGGTTGCAATGACTTAGTGATTAATTTTGATTAATTTCTGTACGGAGAAATTCCCGAAGCCTGGAAGGTGATAGATGTTACTACAGTATATAAGAAATAGGCACTCAGTCGATCGACCAGTTAGCCTCTCTCAGACCTATGATGAAAATGATAGAAATTATCGTACAAGATAACCATAGAAATCGTTGAAAAAGAAAATGGGTAACAAATATACGACATGGCTTCGCCAGTATCAGATGCCATCTTCGCCAGTTTACTGCAAATTTCTCGTGAAGTTTACAGCAGCTGGGACACAAGGATATCGTCTGATTAGACTTGTAAAAGACCAAAATAAGAAAAAAAAAGTCTTACCCACGACAGTACTGTTATGTAGAGTGTGCAGCTGAGTAGGAGATTGGCTTACTGACAGAATGCAACGAGCACCGTTAAATTAGAATAATGCTCGAATGCCTCGTAGTATCAGGGTAGCGTACCGCAAGGCTCAGACCTTGGCCCAGGTTATGTGTGACGTGTCCTGAACTTATCTAGTGCTCGGTCTTGCTACCAAAGTCTCGACGTCTGCTGGGCGATGTAATAATATAGGAACGAGGATGATGATATCCGAGGGTGATCACCAAACTCTCCAAAATGACAGACATGTTGTCAGTCTTGCTTTAGAGGTGGCATAGCGTTATTCATCGTAGACATGTGTACAGTAACGCATTAGGAAGATAACGGAAAAGAAAATGAAAGTATCAGGGCATTAGGGTTTCTGAAAAGGAGTTTAAAAAGTTATTTAAAGGAAAAAGAGTTTAATGTTTTCGTCACCAGACTCTGGCAGACAAAGTACACCTGCAGCTCAGGAAGCAACTGATGTTTTCGGATTTATTGCGGGAAACATTCTTGAGAAAACTTCAGCGATCACAGTGGCTCCTCCGGAGCTCGCTAGTAACACCACAGCTCGAGTGTCCACCACAGTTCTGGTTCGTCAGGTCATCAAAAGGAAGAATACAGACCTGAGGGAGCCCAGATGATGACAACAACCCAGGAACGTGGTATATAAGGAAGGTTTAAGCGAACTGAAAGTATTTTGTTTACAGAAGCGAAGGCTCCGTGGTGCTTTAATAGGATCAAATACACTAAACATATTCATCTTCATTATTGATATAGATACAGTGTCTGAAGTACACAGGGATCCTCTAACGAGAAGCGATGAGCGAGAACGTAAGGGGTGGCCAAAATGCTTTACAAAATAGGTTCATTGAATACCCGTGGAACAAGATGCTTGTCAGAGTCATAGACGTCAGAACAATAGACAATCAGAGTGGACGACACAAGACGATCATCCCCAGCCGATGAGTTATGATGAACTGCAGGGAATCGAATGAAAAGATCCACAGTCATTTACTGACCAATGTGTCTTGTTACCTATTCTCTCTCTCTCTCTCTCTCTCTCTCTCTCTCTCTCTCTCTCTCTCTCTCTCTCTCTCTCTCTCTCTCTCTCTCTCTCTCTCTCTCTCTCTCACGCAACGGTTTGGTGCAGACGTAGGCCGCCTGGCTGACACCGATACTCTCACACAGTACAGTCTTACCCGGTCCTTGCCTCTCCTCCTCCTCCTCCTGACGTGAGCTCGGCCAGACGACGAGTGTGTGGTAAAAAGATTACCTCGTCCCCTGACAACACAAACCAGCCACCAGCCGTTGGCTCACCATCAAAGTTTCATTAGGACATTTGACACTCAATCCTCAGCACCTCCTCCGCCCTGCCTGCTGTCTCATTGTCCCTCTTCTTCAGTCCTTGTTGTTTCTTTCTTCTCTCTCTCTCTCTCTCTCTCTCTCTCTCTCTCTCTCTCTCTCTCTCTCTCTCTCTCTCTCTCTCTCTCTCTCTCTCTTTCTTTTCTTCTCTTCATTGTCGAAGATGATTGTGCTGTTGTATTCGGCTTGCATCAGTCGTGGACACGATCGCGTACAGAGAGAGAGAGAGAGACGCTGTTATTCTCGACGATGAACGAGAAGTTTGTGAAGGGTTTTATAGATGAGACGGTCGAGGAGCGAGGGAGGAGAGGCCTGGGTCGCCCTCGTCCCTCCTGCAGAGAACACGCGCCAGCCAACAGGTTACGCTAACAAGCCCGCCTTTATCACCCACTGAAAAATTGGACCCTTGGACGTCCCTGTGTGTGCATACCACCTCCCCACCCTCAACACGCCCCGTCACACCCACCCCTATGACAATGGTGCCCCTTTCCACCCCCTCCCTCCCCAACCGTGGCGCTTCGACCCCCTCCCTCTCTTACCCCCCCCCCCCCCCCCACAACGCCTTTCTCTAACCTTAATGTGTTGGTTTCGCCAGGTCTCAGGCTCAGACATGGGCTCCCTTGTCTTGCTCATGGCTCGACCTCACTTTTCCTCACACCGCACGCTTGACCTCCCCATCTCCCAGGGACCTCCTCACCCTTCCCGTTCCTCCACCTGCGTACACCACCCCCTGCCTCCTCCTCCTCCTCCTCCTCCTCCTCCTCCTCCTCTCCTCCTCCTCCTCCAGTGTAGTCCAGTCAGTTGGAGCAAATCATTCACGTCTGATTTTACCCTTTGTCCGACGACCGATGTGAGAGGAATAGAGAAGTGCGTCGTACATAATAGCGAACAACAGTGATGCATTAGGCAAGGTTATATGTGGAGTTGAACTCAGAACACGACGGTACGACCTCTGAGCACGACGATGCGACCTCTGAGCACGACGGTGCGACCTCTGAGCACGACGGTGCTACCTCTGAGCACGACGGTGTGACCCTTGAGCACGAAGGTACAACCTTGAGCATGACGGTACGATCCTTGAGTACGACGATACGACTTTGAGCATGACTGCGATCCTTGAGCACGACGGTAAGACCTTAAGCACGACGGTACGACCCTTAAGCACGACGGTATGACCCTTTGGGTATGACGGTATAACCCTTGGGTACGACAACCTGGCCTTTGACCTATCCCTGTAAAAGATGAGGCCAAAGGCCCAAGGGTCTTTCCGTAATGCACACGAATCGTGTCGTTACGATCAAAGGGTGGGGGGGGGGGGGGTCGTGGCGACGTGGTGAAGTCAGATCGCAAGCCACGCCATCTCCGTCATGTACGTTGTACGTTTACCATCTCCAACGTAAAGACGGACGGAGGACTCACCACCACAGGGCTCGAGGTTTTACGCCAGCTGGCTCCTCGTATCAGAAGCCGTCGACATCATTATTGTGTGTCTCACCAAGCCGGCCAGTCAGCCACACGCACCTGCCCCTTCCCACTGAGCGCTTGAGTACTGTCAACACGCCAGATACAGCAGCCTACCCTCGTATGTACCTCCTGCATGCTGGTGAAGACGTCTAACTGGTGGTGGTGAGGGGGAGGAGGGCTAGGAGTCCCCCTTCCTGTATTATCCCTTTCTAAAAGTTGGCGCTGGAGCCAAGTGGAGGATTTTCATTTTTCGAAGGTTTTGTCGTGTGTCATTTGATGTGCCACCTCAACGAAAGTGGGGAAGGCGAGACCTCAGCGCCGATACCCCTTTTTTTGTGGTGCTCCTTGCAGCTGGGGTAGAGTAATGATGGACGCCCTTGGGCTGAGAAGTTCCTTGATTAAAACTTTTATCCTTTCTGTCCATTTACCGACGCAGCCACACTCCCTAGACAAACACGAGTCACGCCCTCCCGTCTCCGCCCTGGACATAACCCATCCCTACAACATTTCCCGGGGCCCCTCATGCCCACGACGCATCTACCACAACAGAGACACCGAAAATGTACCGTTCATTTTGCCTTGCAACCCTCCCCCCCCCACATATATATATATATATATATATATATATATATATATATATATATATATATATATATGTATATATAAACGCACACAGCATCAGTACACTTTACGACCTACGATCCCGACCGATAATATATATATATATATATATATATATATATATATATATATATATATATATATATATATATATATATGTACCTGTTCGCCGTTTGTATGGTTTACGGCCCCGTGTCTGATATACACTATCCCTGGGATAATGGGAGAAATAATACTGCCCTGGTATCTCCTGCGTGTTGTAGGGGGCGACGTAAAGTTAGGGAGGGGGAAGAGGATGGGATCTTCCCTTCTCTTGTATCATCACTTCTTTAAAAAAAAAAAAAAACGGAACAGAAGAGGAGCCAAGCGAGGATATATTTTGTAAGAGTCGGTTCGTATATTCCTGTCGCTACCTCGCTCATGTCGACAAGGCAAGCAGTGACTGAAAAAAGGGAATCTCCTTGAATAGAGTATATTTATCACCTCGGGTATGGGAAAACCTTTTTAAAGGGAGTGGCATTGTTATCTGTCTAACGTCCGCACCATCTGTTACGTGAATGACACACTTGAACAAGACCTTTGTCATTCGAACCTCCACACAGTCTGCAGAATCTAGTGTTAGTGAAGCAACCAACAGCTTCAGATGCAGGTGAAGCAGCGAGCAGCTTCAGATGTTGGTGAAGCAACCAGCAGCTTCAGATGGTGGTGAAGAAGCAGATGTTGGCGAAGCAACCGACAGCCTCAGATGTAGGTGAAGCAGCCACCAGCTTCAGATTTTGGTGAAGCAGCCACCAGCTTCAGATTTTGGTGAAGCAACCAACAGCTTCAGATGGTGGTGAAGAAGCAGATGTTGGTGAAGCAACCGACAGCTTCAGATTTTGGTGAAGCAGCGAGCAGCTTCAGATGTTGGTGAAGCAGCCAACAGCTTCAGATGGTGGTGAAGCAGCAGATGTTGGTGAAGCAGCCAACAGCTTCAGATGGTGGTGAAGCAGCAGATGTTGGTGAAGCAGCCACCAGCTTCAGGTTTTGGTGAAGCAGCCAACAGCTTCAGATGATGGTGAAGCAGCAGATGTTGGCGAAGCAACCGACAGCTTCGGATGTTGGTGAAGCAGCGAGCACCTTCAGATTTTGGTGAAGCAGCCAACAGCTTCAGATGTAAGAAGTGTCGTCCTTATCTCTCTTAACCCATTTGGTTATCAGTTGGCAGCTTCGTCTCCCGCGCTATTGTAAACACGAGATAACCTCCCGCCTCTTGGACATTCCACTTCTTTCTTTTCTTTCAGGTAAGATTTGTTCTAGCACCAGCGACGCACTCGGTGTGACATTCCCTTCAGCAACACATATATGGTGGGTGACGGGGCGCACGACAGCCCCGTTGACGACAGACGTTCCCACCCTTCCCCGAAAAAGTCGTTTATCTCGTACGATAAGATCCACACAGTCACCTCACCCACGAGGTGAGAACTCTCCTGCGATGAACGAGTGCTTCCCCCACCACCCACAACCTTGATGCCGTATGTTGAAGGGATGGCCTGGCAGCTAACACGTCCACGAGGATTCCTTGATAATAAAAACAGGGACAAAATATATCCCCGACAAGGATGGCGTGGTAGCTACACTCGTGCATTGCACCATGCGAGGTACCAGTAAGATGATATATTACCTTCATGCTTCTCAGAATAATGATTCGACGGTTATCATCAAATCTAGAAAGATTCAGTAGCGAACAACTTTCATCACAAGGCGAAAAAAGGTCAGAGATAAGGTCCCTTGAAGAGCAGAGGGGTCGCCTCGCCATTTGTGTCAGACGCGTGTGTGTGTGTGTTGCACCTCGGCCAGAGCGTCACCATTACCAACCAGTATAATTGTCCTCACGTCCTGGTGAAGGAGTTAACACCCAGGTCATCACCTGCTGATGGTGCTCGCTCGCTACGTGAAGCTTACGCGCTGGCAGCCTACCATACGTACTACTGATAACATCAGCTTTGCCCTGAACGTTGTTGAAGTGTCACAGAATGATTGTAAGTATTCCATAGAGGTGGAGTCTACCAGCATCGGCCATGACTTAACATACACCTTTTGTGGATTCTGAAAGCTAAGCTGCTCCTCCATATGTCAGTGTGGTTCCTCCTACGGTCAGTGAAGCTGGATGGGGCCGTGACTCGCAGGCCTATGTATCTGCCGCAAACTTGCTCATCAGATAGACGAAGCCTGTGTATCTGTTACTGATCAAGGGCACTGGGAGTCACGCCAATACATGGGTCAAACGCACGTGATGACAGACCTGCTGCCTCGTAAACGACGAGAGACAGTAGGAGTCCAGTAAACATTGAGGTGAGGAGTTCTGCAGACGACCTTTGAAAGGCAAGAATCAGGACATCGACTCGGCCAGTCCTCGAGATGCCATAATTCACACAGTGTCTGTGAGTCGTATGGCCTGTCTGGTGCCGTGCGAGGGAACCACAGAGGATGGTACGCAAACTGCCGAACGCTCAAGGGAATAAGTCAGGGTAATATCTGTAGAAGGAGGAGATGAAACAGTGTGACAAAGACAGAGGGCGTTCATGCTGAGAAGTGATTGAGGGTGAACTGGGAAGGCGAACTGCATTTGAGCGAATTCCACAAAGAGGGAAGTTGGAGGAAGATCCACTTTAGATATGTGAGCAGTACTTTATACACTCGCAGGTCAGCTCTCTCTCCACGGTCTGAGTGCCTTCTCTTAACTAGAAATACACACCAGACCTGAAGAATTATATCTTGAATTTCTCTACTGTGATTCATTATATTTTCAAAACCTCAGGAAGCGAGTTAAAGAATTTCAAGCCCCAGATGTTCATTTTTTTTTTTTTACAGTATTGATGACACCTTTTGATTAGTGGTGTTATTTCATAGTCGTCAGTATTTGTCATACAAACTGGAATATTCTTTTCCCATCATTTTCATTGAGTAGGTTATGATATATCATCTCCGCTTTACAAAAGAAAACGGCTTGAATCGTTCAAATCGTTTCTAGCATTCTTGATTTTTGACTGTAATGAAATTGTGAATAACATCTGCATAGTTTCTGGCTCATCAGTGCCACCCACCTTGAAATATAACGTCACCATTCATCAGTGTTATAATACAGAGAACAGAAGTGCTTTGAAGCGGGTTATCATTAGCTTTGCTTCTCTCGTCTTGAAGTGTCGCAAGATCCATCCATCCATCTCTGAAGAGGCAACGGTTGGTTAGTTGTGTTTGATGAAGATCATCTCATACGTCTGCTTCTAGTTACTATTTTGTAATATAACGGTGTTTGTTTATGTTTAATGATCTATAAGAGATTCTGTACTCTTTGAATTCCCTCATAGATAAAGAGTTGAATCTTACATGATAACAAAACACTGTTACTTTCAATGTCTGACCAGATGACTTCATCCATGTCTTATTAATGTCTCTTAATGTCTCTCTTAAATAAGATTTTCCAACTACAAAATGATCAATCAGTTGATGACGCGCAACAAGCGGCTTTTGTTGACACATGTCAGAATACGAAAATGACAAAGAGAATAAACTCTCATCTGTTTTACGAATTCAATCAGGTCCATTCATCATCATCTAGTGTTTCTGCCAGCGAATCAAATTGAGACAGACGCCTTTTAGCATACCCCTTGCACGAGGGGCTGGAAGCCTTCACAGTTAAAACACATCATCTTAAGAATTGTTAGCACATCATCATGGATTCTGCTGATGCGATTTGATAGCCTCATTGTCCCTGAATTCCGGATGTTTATCACTGGTTCTTGACCAGGTCCACTCAGGAGCAGCGCACACGTCAGCTTAGAAAGTTGTACCCAGTTATGAGATCACAGTACATGTGTTCTCCTCAGTAGTGGCACTTGTTATGATATTCTCCGATTCATAACCGCAGAAACGCCTCTCACTTGGCCTCCTCCCCTCGTATGTCTGGCTGCTGGATGATCCTGCCTGAAACTTCCCAGTTACCCTGCATTCCCCACCAGTCGTCACCATCATCCCTCGTCCCTGCGTTAGCGTCAGCGCCATTAATCTCAGGGTAAGGGAAGGTGGTATGGACGGTGTCAGGGCGAGGGAGGTGGTGTGGACGGTGTCAGGGTGAGGGAGGTGGTATGGACGGTGTCAGGGCGAGGGGAGGTGGTATGGACGGTGTCAGGGCGAGGGAGGTGGTGTGGACGGTGTCAGGGCGAGGGAGGTGGTGTGGACGGTGTCAGGGTGAGGGAGGTGGTATGGACGGTGTCAGGGCGAGGGAAGGTGGTATGGACGGTGTCAGGGCGAGGGAGGTGGTGTGGACGGTGTCAGGGCGAGGGAAGGTGGTATGGACGGTGTCAGGGTGAGGGAGGTGGTGTGGACGGTGTCAGGGCGAGGGAGGTGGTGTGGACGGTGTCAGGGCGAGGGATGTGGTATGGACGGTGTCAGGGCGAGGGAGATGGTATGAACGATGTCAGGGCGAGGGAGGTGGTATGGACGGTGTCAGGGCGAGGGAGGTGGTATGGACGGTGTCAGGGCGAGGGAGGTAGTATGGACGGTGTCAGGGCGAGGGAGATGGTATGAACGATGTCAGGGCGAGGGAGGTGGTATGAACGATGTCAGGGCGAGGGAGGTGGTATAGACGGTGTCAGGGCGAGGGAAGGTGGTATGAACGGTGTCAGGGCGAGGGAAGGTGGTATGGACGGTGTCAGGGCGAGGGAAGGCGGTATGGACGGTGTCAGGGCAAAGGAGGTGGTGTTGCATTCACAGATGGATCATCCAGCCAGCAAGACTCGGGGAAAGCAAACCTTCACCGGTGAGAACCTCAGCCCAGGGACAGTGTAAACGACTCGAAGGAAATCCTAGATGAGTAGTAAGGCAGAGTAGATGGCCCAGCTATGTCAGATCCTCCTGTCATCGTACACTTTCCATCACCAGAGGTGTACTCCCTCCCTGTCTGATGGCTAATCCTTCTATACACACTATACACGCCACTGGCCCATGCAGAGAGAGCCAAGTAGACACACAACATGGTACCAATGGTTGACTGCCTCACGTCTCCTAAGGAAGAGATTTCGTACCACGTTTCACACCAGAGAGCCTCTCTATATATTTTTTGACCTCATCGCTAGCCATTGTCACTCGATAGGTGTCGTGATCCTCTTGAATACTGAGGTTAGTTAGTTTATCTACGAAGAGGCAAGCTACCCAGCTGATATTAGAACATGGGATCACTAGTGCTCTCTCTCTCTCACCCTCCCTCCCTCCCTCTCTCTCTCTCTTTCTCGTCAGTGACGTGTTCAACATGACTAGGAAAGTGTCATTATCCCAGTACGAATCTCCGTGATCATAGGCGAGACTGCGAACCCTGTGACACCAGCGGTGGTTTAGGGTGCCAGGACGCCCACCTGCACACTAGTGTGGCCCACACTGCCACCTGCACACCAGTATGACCAACACGCCCACCTGCACACCAGTATGACCTACACATACGCCTGCACGCCAGTATGACCCACACGTCCACCTGCACACCAGTATGACCCACACATTGCACGATCACGTTGAGGGAGAGCTGGTAGTGGAGCGCGGGCGGGTGGTGTAGGACACAGCTGGTGACTGCTTACATCAAGTCGGCTAACGTGAGGTGGTGTTGAGTGAGGGGCAGCCTTGACGGACGAAGGAGCACTGGGGGCCGCCTGGTGCGTCAGTGCACAAGACTCCTGGTGATGCATCGTCGAGGGAAGAGCCTTGAGGAGGGTGGCTGGTGCTCCTGCAGCGTACAGACAAGAGCCAAAGCTGCGGGCGGTCGGTGGGGACGAGGGAAAGATGTACCTGCGTCCATCAAGGAAAACACTGAGTAATGGGCGTCTGCCACGCCAGAGTTGTGGACATCATCATATTTCTTATCCACTGCCTCTTCTACTGTGGGTGGACTGGTTGTGAACCCAATCTGCTCCGGACAAGGCAATCTGCCATGGCAGGGCGAGACAGGTTCGAGGTAGGACAAGACTAAACAACTGAGCCGAACACAAGACACAGCAATGGTGCGTCAAGGGGAGAGTACACGGGCGTCTCCTTCCCTTGCGAGAGATGGAGGACAAATCGCTGACACTAGGTAGTCTGTCCGTACATCAAGTAAGGCAGAGAACTATCGATTTTTAAGGTTGGCGGCCATATTAAAGATAACACGAGAGTGGCTCTTATGTGTCTGTAGTCCACGAGTCTTGTCCCGCGGTGAAGAGATACACATTACCGGTAAGTTCCAGGGGCAGAAGACCTCATGTGGTGAGGGCAGTGCTAAACACCTCCCTCCCAAGCGTTCTCTCTCCACCTGCACAAGACTCAGCCTCAGCTCCCGTTACGTCAACATCTCGGGCTCTCGGGCAAACATCACTTCCACTCCGAGTACACAGACGTCTGTAGACAGAGGATGAAACTATGTGGAGCAGCGCCCCGTCTCGTATGACAACAAATAACTGACCCAGAACATTACTGGTACAGTGGCTAAAGACACTCGCTCCTGCCAGGCATGTTGACATTCAATAAATTAGCTGTACCGTCAGGCTGTCCCTCACTCTACCGTCAGGCTTCCCATACGAATATTTACCTTCTGGTATATATATATATATATATATATATATATATATATATATATATATATCTGGTATATATATATATATATATATCTGGTATATATATATATATATATATATATATATATATATATATATATATATATATATATATATATATATATATATGGGTAAAAGAAAATAAATAGATAATGAAACTTATGGTTATCGATAGTTGATGATGGTTAAGTAAGATTACTGTGGGGTAACCCCTTAATATGAACATTAATGACTCAACTAGGCCAGTGGACTGCCAGTCATATCGTGACCACTCAGTTCCCTGAAGGCTAGGGAGAGGCAGCGAATATTCTTACTTTTGATATTCAGATCTGGTAACAGTGTTACGAATAATGTGGCAAGCATCCTAACACACCAGCTGATAATAACTAAAGCAAGCTAATTCACAAGTACAAAGGGAAAGTTAGTTAATGTAACATAGTTAGCCTATTGCCACGTCAAAGTAAGCAACACACAGTCATTCCTGCCGCACAGTGTAGCACTGATTAGCGCCTCTGCTTAGTCTCCGGTGGTCAAAAGTTCACTTAAGGCAGCATCATCTGGTGACGCATGTTCTAGTCAGGTTAGTCTCTACGTGCACGTGGATCCTGGCGTGCGGCAGTCCTTGCCAAGAGACGGCCAACGTTCCCCAGGTCAAGTCAGCTTGTACGTGCACTATTCACATGCTGCGCGGTTCGCCTTGGTACAGCTGACTGTTTCCGGCGTTTAGGTATATACATGTGTATGTGGGTGGGTTGGGCTATTCTTTCGTCTGTTTCCTTGCGCTACCTCGCTAACGCGGGAGACAGCGTTCAAAGTATAAAAAAAGAGAGAGAAAAAAAGAAAACAAAATATACGTATATATGTATTACATGACAGCTAGAGACTGAGTGTGAACGAATGGGGCCTTTGCTGTCTTTCCCTAGCGCTACCTCGCACACATGAGGGGGAAGGGGGTTGTTATTTCATGTGTGGCGAAGTGGCGATGGAAAGATGGAAATGAATAAAGGCAGACAGTATGAATTATGTACATGTGTATATATGTATATGTCTGTGTGTGTGTATATATATATATATATATATATATATATATATATATATATATATATATATATATATATATATATATATATATATATATATATATGTGTATACGTTGAGATGTACAGGTATGTATATTTGCGTGTGTGGACGTGTATGTATATACATGTGTATGTGGGTGGGTTGGGCCATTCTTTCGTCTGTTTCGTTGCGCTATCTCGCTAACGCGGGAGACAGCGACAAAGCAAAATAAATAAATAATATATATATATATATATATATATACACACACACGCACACGTTGTAACGTTTGACTTGGGTGATAGCTGTACAATGTTCACATCTACGAAGCAATACATCTCGTGGAAACTCTTGTTCCAAGACAGGTATGTAAATTGTTTACATTGTCCAACACTGTGTGGGCAGGGACCCCGCATCTCCCAATGCATTTCTTAAACATAAGACCATCCACCTTCGATATTTTACGTCGGATAAATCAGAATATTATTAAATATTTAACGTTGGTCCCTCGGCACATGCACTGTTGAGTGTTAATGAAAAAAAAAGACACTTTAGATATTTGATAAAGCGAATCTAATTATATAACAAGAAGTCTTAAGTCCAGTGACTCATAGAAAACGAGTCGACCAGTGTAGTGAAACACTGAGACGTTGTTTGATTTCCACCATGATCATGGATGGTCATAGGATACCGTGGTTCGAGTCCGTCTCTCCGTCCGTTACGTCGTCAGTCCTGGTGGTTTTCAGTGCCTTCGTGGCGCGTCCTCCTCCGGCAGGAGACCCGCGTCATGCTCCAGCCTCACCAGCGGTTACGGGGGGCGTCTCCCCTGACCCCATGATCGAGCACGATGGTACGATAACTGAGCACGATGGTACGATAACTGAGCACGATGGTACAATACCTGAGCACGATGGTATGATGCCTGAGCACGATGGTACGTTGCCTGAGCACGATGGTACGATGCCTGAGCACGATGGTACGATGCCTGAGCACGATGGTACGTTGCCTGAGCACGATGGTATGATGCCTGAGCACGATGGTACGATGCCTGAGCACGATGGTACGATGCCTGAGCACGATGGTACGATGCCTGAGCACGATGGTATGATGCCTGAGCACGATGGTACGATGCCTGAGCACGATGGTACGATGCCTGAGCACGATGGTATGATGCCTGAGCACGATGGTATGATGCCTGAGCACGATGACATGACCCTTGAACACGACGGTATAACCCTTGGATATAATGCCCTGGTCTTTGCTCAAGGGTCGTACCGTCCTGCATGAGCCAGGTACCGTCTTGCTCAAGGGTCGTACCGTCCTGCATGAGACAGGTACCATCTCGCTCAAGGGTCGTACCGTCCTGCATGAGACAGGCACCATCTTGCTTTAGGGTCGTACCGTCCTGCATGAGACAGGCACCGTCTTGCTCAAGGGTCGTACCGTCCTGCATGAGACAGGCACCATCTTGCTTTAGGGTCGTACCGTCCTGCATGAGACAGGCACCGTCTTACTCAAGGGTCGTGCCGTCCTGCATGAGACAGGCACCGTCTTACTCAAGGGTCGTACCGTCCTGCATGAGACAGGCACCATCTTGCTTTAGGGTCGTACCGTCCTGCATGAGACAGGCACCGTCTTGCTCAAGGGTCGTACCGTCCTGTATGAGACAGGCACCGTCTTGCTCAAGGGTCGTACCGTCATGCATGAGACAGGCACCGTCTTGCTCAAGGGTCGTACCGTCCTGCATGAGACAGGCACCATCTTGCTCTAGGGTCGTACCGTCCTGCATGAGACAGGCACCATCTTGCTCATGGGTCGTACCGTCCTGCATGAGACAGGCACCTTCTGTCTCACGTGCCTGTCATGAGGCGTTTCATGATTGGACGATTGTCTCCATGCGAAGCAGGGGTCACAACCTCTTAGCTGGCATAGATCGGAGGTCAAAACAGGGCTCTGCTGACCTTTTTTTGGCTGACCTTGCTGGTGTGTGGGAGATGACCTGGTGCTGGGATCAGGCTGTTGCGAGGGGGAAGGGGAGATCAGCGCTGACCAAACACATGATGACATACACCAGACGAGAGGAGCCAGATACACCGACGACACTGGTGTATGAAGTGTATGTCCGAACGTTTGATTCTGTGGGTAACTGTCGTGTTGGTCCAGGATGGTGCAGATGGTGAGCTCAACTCGTCGATAAATGAGGAGCTGACGATAAGCTGTTGAGTTAAAAGTGAGTATGAGGAGCCACTCCTCATTATTACTTAGGAGGAGCCAGTCCTCATAATTACTTAGGAGGAGCCAGTCCTCATAATTACTTTGCAGAAGCCAGTCCTCAATATTACCGTGGCGGAATCACTCCTCATTTTCGCCCAGGTGGAGCCAGTCCTCATCTTCACCGTGGACGTGGAGAGATTACTCATAGAACTGCCTGGGATGGGGGAATATAAGAGAAGTGACTGACTGGGATGGGGAGTATAAGAGAAGTGACTGACTGGGATGGGGGAATATAAGAGAAGTGACTGACTGGGATGGGGAATATAAGAGAAGTGACTCTTGCTACCGTCGGGATAGAGGCGAGATAAGTACAGGATGGATTTTAGGGGATTTTACGACATTACATTGGGTCTTACTTTACGTCATATCGCATTACA
Organism: Panulirus ornatus; assembly: GCF_036320965.1. NCBI lineage: Eukaryota > Metazoa > Arthropoda > Malacostraca > Decapoda > Palinuridae > Panulirus > Panulirus ornatus. The sequence continues at coordinate 61,732,473 of NC_092227.1, read as the reverse complement.
TTAGATTACATTGCATTACATTACATTATATTACATTGCATCACATTAGATTAAATTACATTACATTATAATATATTGTATTACATTGCATTACATTGCATTGTATTACATTGCATAACTTTACATTGTATCACATTGCATTACATTAGATTACATTGCATTTCATTGCATTGCATTAAATTAGATTACATTGCATTACATTACATTACATTACATTACGTCACTGCATCACATTAGATAATATTGTATTACATTGCATCGCTTTAGATTACATTGCATTTCATTACAATGCATAACATTAGATTACATTGCATTACATTACATTGTATTACATTGCATTACATTAGATTACAGTGTATTACATTAGATCACATTGCATTACATTGAATTACATATCATTACATTAGATTACATTGCATTACGTTGGGCCTTTTCTTTTTCTATTTGGGAATGCCATACCATAGCCTACGTTTCCGAAAAAAAGTAAACAGAGTTTCAAGTTGTGTTCCGCTGGTTGCGCGCTGGACTGGGCGATACCATTCTTCACTGGGGGGAGTGAGTGTGTCTTTATGGCAGACGTTAGATCGTGTGTCACTGGTTCAGTTATTCGTCGAAATGTTCTACAGTGGTTCATACTTGTCTCAAGACAATGTTCAAGGTGATGAGGACACAGCAGGTGTGTGTGTGTGTGTGTGTGTGTGTGTGTGTGTGTGTGTGTGTGTGTGTGTGCGTGTGTGTGTGTATGTGCGTGTGTGTGTGTGTGTGTGTGTGTGTGTGTGTGCGTGTGTGTGTGTGTGTGCGTGTGTGTGTGTGTGTGTGTGTGTGTGTGTTGGGGGACAGTGGGTCCCCAGCTGCTGGCCGTTGTCCCAAGCCAGCCAGGGACTCCAAGGGTTCCCCCCCCACAAGGTCCCGGCCATGTCCTCACCGTATGCTCTCTCTCTCTCTCTCTCTCTCTCTCTCTCTCTCTCTCTCTCTCTCTCTCTCTCTCTCTCTCTCTCTCTCTCTCTCTCTCTCGAACTATCTCTCGTCCTTCCCATCTTTCTCCCAGTACACCCTCCGTTCAGACTGTTCCAGCTATTTCGTGTTTCCTCCGTTCTCATGTTTCTAACCAATTCTAGCCCCTCCGTTCACATCTTTTCTGACCATACCTTTGTCCCCTTCGTGCACAGTTTTCTAACCATTCCTTATTCTTCCTTTCATAAGCTTCGAAATGTCTCTCGCCCACTACGTTCACAGCTGACTGAACTACCTCTCTCCCAAGCGCGCTGTCTCTCGCCCCTGATGTTCACATCCTTGTAAACAATTCGTTCAGTCACCACGTTCATGGTGTGGCGTGAACATGGCATTGCAGACACTCGACACCATTAGACATCAGAGGTTGGCAGGCACAGATGGATGCTGAACACGTAACACAGGCTTGGCTGAGGGTCCCATACATTCAGCATCAAGGTACACACCCCGCGCAGGGTGCGACATCCCTCATATATACATGGACGGTAGGGAAACATGTGAGTTACCCTGCTGAGGTGGGGCGAAGGCCCCCTTGTCTTCAGTGCACAGACACGCACACGTAAAATGTCGATTCGATACAGGCATAAAGTACACATACACCTACATGTACACGCAGTCATAGAGTAGAAGAACAGACATGAACAAGTCATTAGCTTCGTGGGTACAGCTGGCGACATTAATGAGGTTCACGGGCCATGCAGAGCCTGGGTGCAGGAGTGGGACGCCCCTCGTCTGTGCGTCACTGTCATTGGAGTATTTACAGAGTTCCTGAAACCTGAGACGCCCCAGGCCTAAAGTCGGTGGTGATAGAGGGACACTTCACCACGTAGTCTTGTGGTGTTGTTGTGCCATCCATCACACAACCTACACCAGGATGTACCAGTACCTGGCATCACGCCCTGCCTGCCGGATATACTCTGTCTGTTGTACCCCATCGTCACCCCACACCGTCACGATATCACACACTGTCTGGCTCCTGGCCTCCCTCCCTCCCTCGCCTCCTCCGCTCACAACCTTCTCATTTTCTCTTTCGTGACTGAGATGTTATGGGAGAGATATGAGCTGGCCAAAGGAGGGAACAGTCGAGGACACAGACGATAACTGCAGGTGTGTGGTGTTGGTTGTAATGACCCTCAAGCCATCTTCTGTCCCCTCCTCTACCCACCCACCATCTACCTCGTGCCTCCTCTCCCCCTCTACCTCTCACCTGCCTCCTCACTCCCCAGTTCCTGCAACGCCCTAGACACACCACTTGTCTCCCTCCTCCGACAAGAACCTCTCCCTCCTCTCAGTCATTCCAGTTGTCCCCTGTCTTTCCCTCCCTCTCATCCCTCCCTCCCTCCCTCCCTCCCTCCCTAGATCCCTCTTGACGCCCCTTCCCCTTACTCCTGAGGTAGACAGAGGGGGAGAGGCGTCGGGACAGATGGACAGGAAGGCAGGGATTTCCCTCCTCCCCCACAGATGCCACCGTTTGTCACACAAGCACACCCGAGCCCCGCGCGGTCACGCTCCTCCTCCTCCCTCCTCCTCCTCATGACTCCAGTGGGACGTCTTTCCGTGTCATATTTTGGATTTATTTCGTTCGTTCTCCTGCGATGTTTTCAATTTAAACTTCACCTTAATGATGCTTTATTTTCAATCTTCTTGTATCTATAGTTTTTATTTTTCTGTTCCATCTGGTGAGTCACCGTAAATTGGATTTAGTTCTTAGAAGATAGATTTAGTTATATTTCTGTTGTCGCAGCTGTTTATCCTCCCTGGGGGCTGGTCGATGAAATGGGTAACCTGGCTTAGGTCTGTGGGGCCTGGATATGGACAGGGAGCTGTGGTTTCGGTGCATTACACACGACAGCTAGAGAGTGGAGGTGAGCGAACGAGGCCTTTTGTCTTCGTCTGTTCCTGGCGCTAACGTGGGCAATGGCGATCAAGTATGAGAGAAATGTTTCCATATTACATGCACCGTTACATGTAACGTTATAGGAGCTCCTGACGTTACAGAAGTGTCGTGGCAGCATGGCAACGCTGTGTGACCTTTTCCCACAACACCCCACTGAAGGCCTCGTCCTACTGGTCTTCCCTTACCCATTACTGTCTCCCTCTGCCATTAAAGGCTCCTCCCTCACCATTAAAGGCTCCTCCCTCACCATTAAAGGCTCCTCCCTCACCATTAATGGTCCCGGGGTCTCAGAGGCGTGGTGACCTCGTGGCAACTTTGATGTGTGACCTGGCTTGTGACCTCTGTCACCGACCTCGTAAACCAGGTCATTAAAACACCATGGTTGATGCCTTCTTTATTTTTTTCCCTCGTTTTTCTTTTTTTCTCCTCCTCCTCCTACTAACACTACTACTCCTTTTCTTCTTCTTCTTCTTCTTCTTCTTCTTCTTCTTCTTCTTCTTCTTCTTCTTCTTAGGTCTATGTCCTCTCCATTTCATCGTCATCCTTCTATCTTTTTACCTATTTATCTGTTTCTTTCTTGACATCATAATTTCATCTTCGTCTCCCTCATCAGCCTCCGCCCCTCCCCATCATGTCTCCTCACCCCTGTTGTCAGACCAGTTAGGAGGGGGGGGAGGACATGTGTGTGTGTGTGTGTGTGTGTGTGTGTGTGTGTGTGTGTGTGTGTGTGTGTGTGTGTGTGTGTGTGTGTGTGTGTGTGTGTGTGTATCCCGCGGGAAGGCCTGGGAATCCTCCCTCCCTCTTCCCTCCCATGGGGATCACAACAGTGAAATTAATATCAACATTAACCGTCGGTCCTGACCCATTACCGTGGCCTGGGCTGGAGGAGGGTAGTGGAGGGAGCGAGGGAGGGAGGGTAGGTGTAGCGCACATGGGAGGGACCGACACCTGATGGTCCATGACGTCATCATCATGCTCGAGGATAGTGAGAGGGGCGTAAGTTCCGAATTTGTTAGACATAAGGACGGGAAAGTCAACCTTATATCCCCTGTCTCTCTCCTCCCTCTTGTCGCAACATTTGGCAAGGAGCGCCACGTAGTGTGTGTGTGTGTTGTGTGTGTGTGGAAGGTGTGCTACCGTGGGAATTCTATAGGAATGTGCCTGTGAGCTACGCCGTTAACTTATTCCATAATATTTCGGGGAGATTCGAAAAGATTGAAATGATATCAACAATTAAGTCTGTGAGTTCCCCCTCTGCAATAGACCGCCCTATACACTGATACCTGATACCACTGAAGCATACGTCTGGCCCTTGAATCATTCTAGGTACTGATTGTTTATTCCAGTGACAGCATTTGGTGGTAGTTTGTCCCAGTGTTCTATAGCTCTACTGAGGGAGGGAGGGAGGGAAAAATACCCACATTTCCTTTATTTCAGGTTCAGTTTCTGGTCGTTGAATCTCCGTCTCATATGAAGTTATTGTCTTGGAATATGTCAATATAACTTATGAATTTGTAAGTTTCCCCTAAATATGATCATAGTTTACGTTTTCTTTTTTTTTTTTAGGGAAAATGATATCAGGTCTGAATATTTCTTTCCTTACGAAGCTTATTTCTGAAGGAAATGAATTAGCTTTGTTGCTCCTCCTTGTATTCGTTCTAGGTTTTCTGATCAAGTTTGGTAACTAGAAGTCAACAGCTTAATCCATGCGAAATCTGAACCAGGGCGTTGTATAGACTGAGTAAAATGCCCTTCGTTTTTCATTTATCATTTCTGGCAGTGAAACTTGAGACCTTCTTTTATCATATAACCTGAGGCATTTGTGTGTGGGTGTGTGTGTGTGTGTGTGTGTGTGTGTATAAGGTCATGACTAATCATATTACTCTAAGACCTTTTCATCTATTACATCTGATGGATGGTGGTTAGAGGAGTATATTGGATTCATACTGTATATTTATCCAACACAAATACATTACTTTACTCTTGTCTTGTGTGAAGTCCCTTCGCTGTATCTCTGACTGCTCCTCCACCCGCTTGTCCGAATCCCTTTGTTGGATTCGTTGATGATGACCGCAGGACCAAAGGCTATGAAAAGGCTCCTAGGGCTACCCTTGGACGTGTCTGAAGGCTGCGCTACTTCCAGTAACAGGGAAGTGTTAGACTCCTCTGTAGTGGTAAGTTCTTCAGCGAGACGTCCTCTGTAGTAATATATCCTCGTTAAATGGTACCTTGTTCCGCGAGGTGTCACCTTGAGCAGGCGGAGTCCGGTAACACCGTCTGAATCCCAGGTTTTTGTGTCGTCAGCCGAACATGACATCCTACAGACGAAGTCGTGTCTTTAGATCACTGATAGATAGATAGATAAGAAAAAATAGACTATCCCTTCGGCTGAAAATACATGGTTGAGGTGTTACAGATATGACAGAACTGGGAGGGCATGATAGCTACTAGTTAGCCAATCATACGAGAGCTTAAGATAGGGGTGAGCCTGGATAGTTCTACATGTGGATAATCCCATGAGTGAGGTACGTTTAGATAGCCAGGGTATGGCAGATATACAGGGATATTTACCGAGTCACTGGTAGGTATTGTACATCATGAATTTGATTGAACGTTAAGTGATGAATAGTTACAGTAATACAGTAGTTAACGTACCCCATAGCACTATGCACCTGTTCATGGATTTTTTATGACGTTGACAGTGGTAGGTATAAGACTGTTCTTCTATCTGTCTGTACGAGATCTGATTGGAACAAGTCGATTGTGGCGACGAATGGCGACTGTGCGTGGTGGAGGGGCGTCGGTGAGGGAGAGGAGGAGTTGTGTGTGACGGGGGTTGTGTCGTGTCAGCAGGGTATTGCCAAACTGCCGTGTGAGTTGCCGGTGTAGGTGGGAGAACGGGTGGACAGGTTCAGCGAGGTAAGGACTTCTTGGTAGGTGGTGTAATAACAGCCCAGGATGACTGTGCATTGCCCTTCTTCTGCACTCTTGCCAGCTGGTCCCTCTGTGTGTCTGTTAGTGAGGAGGACCAGGCTGGGGAGGCAGAGTTGAACTCAGCTAGAATGAAGATGGTATAGACATTTCTGAGCTCAGTTGGTGGGATGCCTAGTGGTCCCAGTCGGTGGAGTAGGCACAGGCGGTATGAGGAAGATATTGATGATAGTGATGACGGGAATAATGAAATGTGTAGGTCTTAGGCCGAGCCTTGTGGAACCCCACATCTTGCGTTCAGCCAGTCGCATGCTTCCCCGTTCGATACCACTCTTATCTGTAAAGCCAGTTCTCAATCCTCGAACGGATTCAATTACTTGTGTCGAGATCTCATTTGACGTATTAATCTTTTGCGTGGTATTTCTTCGTTGAATGCCTTTCAGAAATCTAATTATGTATCATTTTGAGAGTATAATTGTCATATAATTGTCACTTGTCTTATAACTGTCACATCTCTTATGACTGACATCTGTCATGACTGTCACCTGTCTTATCTATGCTTACTGTAAACTCTATATCCTGGTCTTGCTAAATCTGCTGATAAATGATCATCTTCGTTATTCATTTAGGTTTCAGTTACTGCCATAATGTGTGGCTTTTCTGACGCTGTATCAAGTGAACGATTGTGGACAAGGAAGGGTTTGCTGGCACCCTGGCAAGCAATAGCAAGGGTGATGAAACCCTGGAACGTCGAGATCAGCTTCAAGGTTATTTTGATGTGATCTCATCGCATGGGGGTCACGCTGGGCCCACCTGACCGAACTGACTTCCTTCCCACGGCTCGAGTGACCTTACCTGACCTGACCTAACCTCACCCCTCACCTGCTGGTCGACCAGTACCATTCCCCGACCTGGCCGGCAGCGACATGGTTAAGGTGGCGTGGTGGAGGGAGGGAGGAAGGGAATGTTGGAGGTTGGGGTTGGATTGAGGGGGCGATGGTTGGAGTGAGCGGAGAGAAAGTGGTGGTGGTGGTGAGCAGAAGGTGATCTCGCCTCGTCAGTCGTGTGAGATGGCTGTAAATACTCTTATCTCTTGATGAGTGTGTGGTCATGCTGAGGTCCTCAGTGGTGAGTGTGTGGTCATGCTGAGGTCCTCAGTGGTGAGTGTGTGGTCATGCTGAGGTCCTCAGTGGTGAGTGTGTGGTCATGCTGAGGTTCTCAGTGGTGAGTGTGTGGTCATGCTGAGGTTCTCAGTGGTGAGTGTGTGGTCATGCTGAGGTCCTCAATGGTGAGTGTGTGGTCATGCTGAGGGCCTCAGTGGTGAGTGTGTGGTCATGCTGAGGTTCTCAGTGGTGAGTGTGTGGTCATGCTGAGGTCCTCAATGGTGAGTGTGTGGTCATGCTAAGGGCCTCAGTGGTGAGTGTGTGGTCATGCTGAGGTCCTCAGTGGTGAGTGTGTGTGGTCATGCTGAAGTCCTCAGTGGTGAGTGTGTGGTCATGCTGAGGTCCTCAGTGGTGAGTGTGTGGTCATGCTTAGGTCCTCAGTGGTGAGTGTGTGGTCATGCTGAGGTTCTCAGTGGTGAGTGTGTGGTCATGCTGAGGTCCTCAATGGTGAGTGTGTGGTCATGCTGAGGTCCTCAGTGGTGAGTGTGTGGTCATGCTGAGGTTCTCAGTGGTGAGTGTGTGGTCATGCTGAGGTCCTCAATGGTGAGTGTGTGGTCATGCTGAGGGCCTCAGTGGTGAGTGTGTGGTCATGCTGAGGTCCTCAGTGGTGAGTGTGTGTGGTCATGCTGAAGTCCTCAGTGGTGAGTGTGTGGTCATGCTGAGGTCCTCAGTGGTGAGTGTGTGGTCATGCTGAGGTCCTCAGTGGTGAGTGTGTGGTCATGCTGAGGTCCTCAGTGGTGAGTGTGTGGTCATGCTGCGGTCCTCAGTGATGAGTGTGTGGTCATGCTGAGGTCCTCAGTGGTGAGTGTGTGGTCATGCTGAGGTCCTCAGTGGTGAGTGTGTGGTCATGCTGAGGTCCTCAGTGCTGAGTGTGTGGTCATGCTGAGGGCCTCAGTGGTGAGTGTGTGGTCATGCTGAGGTCCTCAGTGGTGAGTGTGTGGTCATGCTGAGGTCCTCAGTGGTGAGTGTGTGGTCATGCTGAGGTCCTCAGTGATGAGTGTGTGGTCATGCTGAGGGCCACGCTGGTGAATTTGTTGTGTTGAGTATGTGAGTGTGTGTGTGTGAACATACTGAGGGCCTGACTGGCGAATGTAAGCTGAGCATGTCAACGTGTGCCCCAGCTTACTGCCTCACTGCTGAGTGTGTGTGTGTGTGTGTGTGTGTGTGTGTGTGTGTGTGTGTGTGTGTGTGCCAACACTGGCAGTGATGGGGGTGTGGGAGTTGGCTGGTACCTCCTGAGGAAGTTTTGGTCCAGCTGTTTGACTTGATCAGCATCACCGATCCCCACGGGCAGGAGGAGCTGTGGCAGAACTGCGGAGTGTCAGGCCCACCTGCTCCCTCACCCCCAGCCACTTCACACACACACACACACTCTCTCTCTCTCTCTCTCTCTCTCTCTCTCTCTCTCTCTCTCTCTCTCTCTCTCTCTCTCTCTCTCTCTCTCTCTCTCTCTCTCTCTCTCTCTCTTCCTCGTGATGCGGTTGATGTGACTTGTGTCTCCCCCCCTTCCCCCCCCCCCTCCTTGGCCTGGAGCTGCCCCTCCACCACCACCACACCTCGCTCCTCCCCTCCTGTATGACCCCCTCCGCTCCTCCCCTCCTGTATGACCCCCTCCGCTCCTCCCCTCCTGTATGACCCCCTCCGCTCCTCCCATTATCTCATGTTGTTTATGCAGCAGACCTAATCGAAGATGATACTGCATGTATAGAAAACGAGTTACGATTTGGGATTTGACTCTCGAGATAATTAAGATTACATTGTTGCGTGGATGATTACATTGGCGGTGTTGTCATACCGTACACGTGGGATACTGTAGGAATTATTATACATCTTGATCAAGGAACGAGAAGTGTTGCAGAGGGAAGTTAGCTTGATAATTATGATCATTTACTTTGTATAACTCGACATCTCTGATCGTCTTGATATTAGACCTCTGGACTGAACAATATTTTAGGATGTGTAATTTCTGTTTATTGACAGTATATATATATATATATATATATATATATATATATATATATATATATATATATATATATATATATATATATATATTATATATATATATATATATATATATATATATATATATATATATATATATATATATATATATATATATATATATATATATATATTTTTTTTTTATACTATTCGCCATTTCCCACGTTAGCGAGGTAGCGTTAAAAACAGAGGACTGGGCCTTAGAGGGAATATCCTCACCTGGCCCCCTTCTCTGTTCCTTCTTTTTGGGAAAAAAAAAAAAGAACACAGGTTCAGGGAAGGTTGGTGGGGAGCGACCCACCCACCGCTCCATCTCTAAATTGGACACCCTTGGAAAACCTCAGTCGGCCTGTTGCCACTTCCATTCCTTGAAGCGCCTGAGTGAGCCTCATAATGCCTCGTGGATGAACCGTGTTCCAAGTTGGTACATGTGAAAAAAAAAAAAAAATAAAGGCAATAAGTAGGAAAAGACAAAATAAATCACTGTTCCTCTTGTACGGGTCTCCTGCACTTTTACGGATGCGCTACAATCAGTAGCAGGAAGAAGATGCACTCCGTAATTAGAATATCCTCTACGAGATCGTACTCCTTTTCGTCCATTGAAGGCATAAAGAAAATAGAAGTCATTAGAAGCGAATCAAATAGTTCTCTTCGTTTTGTAATGATTATTTTACTGCTTGTGTATCTCATCTGTTTATAGATGTACAGTACTTAGTGCCTCTTTGAAGGTATCTGATTCTTTATTGAACTAACGAGAATTGTCCAGGTGATGAGTGCATGACAAGTGCGTTGCAAATGGCAATATACGACACCGCGGACAGGATTCGACTCGACGACTTGTGAAGGGATCCGACACGACGCCCCGGGAAGGGATGCGACACGACGCCCCGGGAAGGGATCCGACACGACGCCCCGGGAAGGGATCTGACACGATGCCCCGGGAAGGGATCCGACACGATGCTCCGGGAAGGATGCGACAGACGCCCCGGGAAGGGATGCGACACGACGCCCCAGGAAGGGATCCGACACGACGCCCCGGGAAGGGATCCTACACGACGCCCCGGGAAAGATGTGACATGACGCCCCGGGAAGGATGCGACACGACGCCCCGGGAAGGGATGCGACTTTTGTCTGCTGGAGGAGGTGCGAGGTGGGAGGTCTGCCGCTCCTTGCCCTAAGGACCGGCAGTAGAAGGAGCAGAATTATCCCTGAGGGCATGACTTGCTCGCCCCCTCAGAGGTACTTGAGCACGCCACTTCTCGTGACGAACCTCGAGAAGTCACAACCATAACCTCCTCCCTCACCCGCCCACCCACCGCCCTATACTCCCTCCTCTCCCTCCTTCTACGTGAGTCTCCCCCAGCACGCCCCTGACCCCCACCAGTTGTCAAGTAGGTTCCTCCCATAGCCTCTCGTCAGGGTTACTGCCGCTCTCTTTCAAGGTTCCCCTGCCGTCCGTCCCTCCTCACTCACACCCAGGGGAAAATGCCTAAAATATACATACCTTCCGTCACGCCCCGTCCACATGGAGAGCCTGCCCCCGAGCCGTCACGCCCCGTCCACACTGAGAGCCTGCCCCGAGCCGTCACGCCCCGTCCACACTGAGAGCCTCCCCCGAGCCGTCGCGCCCCGTCCACACGGAGATCCTGCCCCAAGCCGTCACGCCCCGTCCACACGGAGAGCCTGCCCCGAGCCGTCGCGCCCCGTCCACATGGAGAGCCTGCCCCGAGCCGTCACGCCCCGTCCACGCGGAGAGCCTGCCCCGAGCCGTCGCGCCCCGTCCACATTGGAGAGCCTGCCCCGAGCCGTCACGCCCCGTCCACGCGGAGAGCCTGCCCCGAGCTGTCGCGCCCCGTCCACGCGGAGAGCCTGCCCCGAGCCATCACGCCCCGTCCACACGGACAGCCTACCCCGAGCTGCAGTAATTATCTCTTATGTTTTTGCTCCACCATGGTTCCCCGAACCAGGAGTACACCGGTGGCCCGTAGCAGACTCGGCCAGGATGGTTCTCTCCCGACCCCACGAAGGGGATCAGAGGGCCTGTGGTGTGTGTGTGTGTGTGTGTGTGTGTGTGTGTGTGTGTGTGTGTGCGTGTGTCTGTGTGTGTGTGTGTGTCTGTGTGTGTGTGTTTGTGTGTGTCTGTGTGTGCGTGTGTGTGTGTGGTGTGTGTGTGTGTGTGTGTGTGTGTGTGTGTGTGTGAGGACCTGGAGGAGGACGGTAGAGAGAGTCATAGGGGAGAGGGAGAGAGTGAGTGGATGTGAGCGAATGAGGCCAGTATCTTTATCTCTTCCTGGCCCTATCTCGCTCACGCGGGAAACGGAGTACAGCACCAGTGAAGTTCAACATCTACAATGTATGAAACTCCTACAGAGAGATATGATCACTTGGTCCTTAGAGGACCTAATGAACGAGGAAATGGGTAACGGGAGACGACGCACACTAGGAGGAGGTACAGGGAAGGGACCTATGAAGGACTTAACACACATGTTGAGGACAGAGAGAGAGAGAGAGAGAGAGAGAGAGAGAGAGAGAGAGAGAGAGAGAGAGAGAGAGTGGACCTTGAGAAGCATAACGTTATATCACATTCTCTGCGAGATCCACCTTCAGGGAGGTGACGGAGTGTGGTCGCTGTGGGAGGGGCACGGAAGGAGGGCAAGAAGGATGGGAAAGGGGGAACGGAAGGAGGGCAAGAAGGATGGGAGGGGAACGGAAGGAGGGCAAGAAGGATGGGAAGGGGGGAACGGAAGGAGGGCAAGAAGAAGGAAGGAAATTAATGCCTGGTTTACCGGGAGTTGTAGATGGTGGAGAGAGAGAGAGTTGTGGGTGAGAGCGAGGAGCTTCATAAACGAGCAGAGAAATTATTGATAAAGAAACAAATGATAATGTGATATATGTGACCAATAAAGTATTATTATTATTATATTATTGTTTATTATTATTATTATTATTATTATTATTATTATTATTATTATTATTATTATTATTATCATTATTATTATTATTATTATTATTATTATTATTATTATTATTATTATTATTATTATCATTATTATTATTATTATTAAACTCTTACGTAGCGTATTTACCCTCAAGACCCACAAGTTCAAAGTCATACGTCGGAATGCAAACAACAACAGACCAGTGGGTGCTTTGGGCGCTGTTTATGATGGCAGAGGAGACCAACCACATGAGAGCTTCGTGTGGGCGGGCGGGCGGGGCACACACACACACACACACACACACACACACACACACACATGTACACACACACACACATCATCTTACCTACCTACATACATACGTGTCAGACACACACACATACACACACACACACACACACACACACACACACACACACACACACACACACACACACACACACACACACACATGTACACACACACACACACACACACACACACACACACACACACACACACACACACACACACACACACACACAGCAAATACTTTGCTACATGTCCACGACCAACGCTCGCGAATCTCTGGTTGTAGAGTGTACAGGCATTTCTCCTCACGTCATGTGTGTGTGTGTGTGTGTGTGTGTGTGTGTGTGTGTGTGTGTGTGTGTATGTGTGTATGTGTGTACATGTGTGTGTGTGTGTGTGTACATGTGTGTGTGTGTGTACATGTGTGTGTGTGTGTGTGTGTGTGTGTGTGTGTGTGTGTGTGTATGTGACACGTATGTATGTAGGTAGGTAAGATGATGTGTGTGTGTGTGTGTGTGTGTGTGTGTGTGTGTGTGTGTGTCTGACACGTATGTATGTAGGTAGGTAAGATGTTGTGTTTGCATCTTGGTTTACTGATGATTCACGCCAGATCTTGACGATGTTGCTGGAGAAGAATAGGTGTTTTACCTCACTCGAAATGAATGTGTTCTCCACGAGTTCGTATCCATCACCTCGAGTGGTATCCGACTGCTCCTAGCCTCAAGTACCTGCTTCGTTGTAAGTCAGTCAGTCAGTCTTGCATGATTTTTTCAATAACTGTGGTTGAACATCGACGTGAGGACTCACACACGAGGAGGCCACGTCCTCACGAGCTTCAGGAACCGAGATGGCATCTCGCCCGTTGCGCTGAAGGCGTGTACGTCGACCGTCCGTAGCCACGTACTGAGCAAGGCTCTTAAGGACCTCGCCGGATGAAGGAGGTCTCCTAACGGACTAGAGGAGGACTAACAGGCTAATTCATTCTAACAGCAAGGAGACCAATGGGTCCTTTCGAGGCTGTTTGTGATAGACGAAGATAACAGCGACTCACAGATTAGTGTGGTCAGAGTAGAGAGGCAAACACGTAAGTCAAAGAGAAAAACCTATGAAAACTGCTCATTTGACTAATGAGCCTCAAACAGTGTTCAGTCGTGGACTCGACGCGAAAAGTTGACCAAGTTTAACCCGCTTGATTTTACCCAGTCTTTCAAAAATCAAGGTAAGAGAAAGGTGAGTGTGGAGTACAGGCGGACTGATGACGGCAGCACGCTTGGTGTGCAACATGACAGTGAGAATTATTATGAAACATGAAAACAGAAGAAAGAAGACTTCTTATAAGTAAGAGGCAGAATGGACCTAGAAAGTGATCATGCGTAGGAAAATATACATGACCACAATGAGAGAGTGTGCAACGTCCTAGAGGAAACACATGTGTGGGTTAGCTAGTACTGGTGTGCTCAGGGAGTACTGGAGGACCTTCGATTTTTTTTTTCCCGCATTGGACTGGTGATGAAGCTTGATTTCCCAGGATCTAGGGAAGGCCACGTGAATGGTAGAAATAACCATCGACGAAAAAAAAAAGGGAATGCAAAGCGCATTCCGAGGAACCACCTCCTCTCACAGAACACGGGTGATGGATGGGGTTCCTCAGAGCTCTGTGTTGGGACCACCACAATTTCCGACCTGTGTATGTGGATCGCTAGATGGAATCACATGATGCTTGGGTATATTTGGCGATTATTCATATTGACTGGGTGGAAATAAAGACCACCGATGTGTATCCTGCGTGTGGTAGAAAAAGCTGCCTTGCATTCTCATGTTTCCTTTTCGTGGTAGTGTTTTTGCACATATGAAGTCACGTGTTTATTGTGAGAAAGAATACTTCCCACGTATTCCCTGCGTGTCGTAGAAGGCGACTAAAAGAGGTGGGATCGGGAGGCTGGAAATCCTCCCCTCTAGTTTTTACTCTTCCAAAAGAAGGAACATAGAAGGGGGCAAAGTCAGGATTTTCCCCACTTAAGACTCAAATCCTCTGTTCTTGACGCTACCCCGCTAACTCGGGAAATGGCGAATATGTAAGGAAAGAAGAAAGATATATATATATATATATATATATATATATATATATATATATATATATATATATATATATATATATATATATATATATATTTCTTTATTTATTCATTTACAGGTAGATGAATAGATTGGTGGATGAAAAGACGTCAAAGATAATGAAAAGCATGGAAAAGCAGGGTGCGCAAGTATACAGGAGAGACTATTGTATATGAAATTCTTCCTCAGGTTTTGCCTGACGATATGAAATGCAGTGTAGCTTTTCTCTGCCTCTGCGTGATAGGATACAATGCATTATAATTGCCACATGCTTCTTCTGACGGAGACGCTGTGTGATGTACCTCATCGCTGGTTGGAATGGTCGCTAGCTGCTGCTGCTGCCTCGTTCGGTAAAATGTTCTCCCGCCGCTTCATGGCCAGAGAAAATGCGTCCTTTTGCCTCTCTGTCTTGGTGGGTGCAGTGCTCGCGTGTCACTGAATGATTAGGTAAAGTAATTATTCTGGCTACTGTGTTACCAAGTAAAATGATATTGTGCTACTGCATAGCAAGGGAGAATTAGCTTTTGCTGTTGCATAGCAAGACAAATTGCTTTCTAACTACTTCATTGCATGGCCTAACTAGTTGAATTGTTCTCTCGCCACTGAATGACTAGTTCAGCCGCCCTACTGCCACTGCATGACCAAGGAGAAAAGGGTCTTTAGCCCCTGCATGACTCGATGAAATGCTAACGACTTAACTACACCCTGACTAGGTAATATCCTGGCGAGTCAGTCTCTTGTGTTGGTTCAGTGACTCACGGTAAACATAACTGAGGTGAACTTAGCTCCCGACTCTGCCTGCCTCCACGAGAGTAATGATAGATGTATAATTAAATGAATAAATGTAATGAAATAGATAAATGAATAAATATGATGAAATATTTAAACTTATGATTAAAAGCGTCCGTATGGTAAATCATTAGTGGATCCCCATTACATCTGCGTATGACAAGAGTAAACATAGACCTTCATAGCGTTAAATATAATGTTAATATCAATACAAAAAGTTACATATGTTAATATCAATACAAAATGTTAAATATCTTGATATTAATACAAAAGTTAAATACGTTAATATTACTGCAAAAAGTGGTTATGTTAATAAGCAAAGCAATACATCTCCAGGTTCAATAGATGAACACTTTCACTGGACATGTAACGGGAGAGAGAGAGAGAGAGAGAGAGAGAGAGAGAGAGAGAGAGAGAGAGAGAGAGAGAGAGAGAGAGAGAGAGAGAACATTCTGTATTCAGCAAGTTTCATTCTTTTTTTTCCTATTTCATTCTTACTCCTGCTTGTCCCACATTCTTATAATTAGCTCACAGTGACGTGATTAGAATGCATTGTGTCTCTTCCCAGGATGGAACGAAGAGACACGGATGATGATGTGCTTCATATGTGTCTGGCCTGTATCCGCCGAGTGCAAAAAGAATGAGATAACTCTTAGAAAAAGATAGTAACATGTATATTTATTACTCTGATGATATCTTGGTCCAACATGGAGAAGATATCCCATGTACGCGATGTAACTTGAACAATGTGATCCTTTCTGGATGCAACATAAGGAAGATATGATATCATCCTCTCGGTCATCATTTACCTTCAATAAGAAGTTTACGTTTGTGATTCATCACTTTACGTCTTCGCGTTTGGAGGAAGGTGATCGACGGGAGATTGATCCACCACTCCTAGCCTATGCTTCACATGCCACACACACACACACACACACACACACACACACACACACACACACACACACACACCAGCCAGCCAGCCTACCCACCTGACGATTGGTGACTTTCCATACGCTCTTTCCCAGAGGTTAAAATGAGTATCGCTGGGTAATATGGACTCCACATTGCCCTCTCTCTCAATAAGCCAATCAGTTCATATCAAGGAAACCTGTGCAAATCTCTCGCCTCTTCTGGATGCTTCCAAACGACGATGATCACAAGGAGTGTCTCTGTGGTCACTGCGGATGTCATGAACCTCAGTCTACCCAGGTTCTCTATGCCTTGTGGGACAACCAAGCCAGAGACTGACACTATGTTTGGAATGAGTGGCCCTGGAGGGGACAGTTCACCACACGATCTTTGAGAGCACTGAGGCACGTCCGGTTTTCGAAGTGAGTAAGGTCGGGCCCGCTGCCACCGCTCCACATCAAACTTAAGCTGATGAAGAAAAAAAAAAGGATCTTAAAAGGTTTATTATATATAGAAAGCCACAGACTCCAATGTCCTTCCCTTTGGCTCTCACAGACCAGCGTTACGAAACACAATACTGTTTATTGGCCCCCTAGATGTGGTGAACAGTTCAATATCACAAGTCTCGAAGAGGGGTTTTAAAGCAGATACATGAAAAGGTCCAACCAGTTCGTATATAAACCTTGACTTACGGAACTTTCTATAAGAATTAAGAAGTCGGACGATTACAGTGGTACAGTGAAATATAACTTACAGAAGAAGGAAAAAGCTGCAGGAAATATCAAGCTCTTCCTTTCACCCTAACTAAAGATGATAAGCTGGGCTTGCCTTGCTAACTCGTTGCAATGAAGACATCTGAATTATTCAAGACGTATCCAGTTAAGTTGTTATATCTCTCTGATCCTGTTCATTAGAATCGAAGTGCTTATTAACATGTTATATATTTTGGGCTTCAAAATAGTAAGCTTTGACACCATTTGCCCGTACGAAGTAGATATTGAACCCGTGTAGCCAATTGCATATTGTCGGGTATGTGACCATGATTAAGAAATAAATAAACACTGCATGCGTCGCGTTAAGTAGCAGGTCAGATATCAAGATCATAAATTTAAAACTTTTTTTTCCCCCCACTGGCAGACTAGCTCTGAGTTTCAGTATATATATATATATATATATATATATATATATATATATATATATATATATATATATATATATATATATGATAAAAGCATATAAATGAGAGTATGGGTGAGGGGCACATATCTAGGTATATGACTGAAAATAATACTTTTCATGAAATAAGAATGTGCCTAAGCTCGAGCGAGCCACTTTAGGTCTTGCTGAAATTAATGATAATTCGTAGAACAACGACCACGAGCCGAACAGATATGCAAATAAGGGGAATATAGGTAGTGAGGGCGGGGTGGGCGTGGCGGCGGGCGGCAACAGCAGCAGCAGCTCATCAGATAAATGTGTGGAGCACCGTCGACTCGACTCAACACTGCTTCGCCTCCCTCCTACCTCCACATACTCCTCTCCCTATGACCGCTGGAGGGGGATATGTACAAGTGTCTAGTATATTAATCACCTCTGGATGAACTAGAGACTCGTCATATTTTTTCCTCCTCCTCGCGTATCAGTCCTTAGAGAAAAGTGAAAGCATCGCTGATGATCGAATGTCGAAGCGATTGAACCCGATTTCGAAGCGTCTCGGAACGCCTAAGTGAAACACGGGGAGTGATCATGAAGCCGGACTTGATTGCGTTCATTAATGGTCTGTGTCGTAGTTCTAGGTCGAGATGGTTGATGGTCTTTATAAACGCTCGTGATGGGGGGGAGGCATTGTATTAGTGTCTTATTTATATTTGACGTCCTTTGTCGTCATCCGTTACTGAAGATCTGATTCGCTCCGTGAATTATGTTTATGATTCAAGTGTCAGGTGCATTATAAACTCCTTGCGCACGACGGTTTGACTCATGGTTATGATGACCTGACCAAAGGCCAGGTCATTATTTATGTACAGGGCTGTATCGTCGTGCTCGAGGGTCGCACCTTCGTGCTCAAGGGTCGGACCGTCGTGATCAAAGGTCGTGCCGCCGTGCTCAAGGGTCGGACCGTCGTGATCAAGGGTCGTGCCGTCGTGCTCAAAGGTCGTACCTCGTTCTCAATGGTCGTACCGTCGTGCCCAAGGGTCGTGCCGTCGTGCTCAAGGGTCTTGCCGTCGTCCTCAAGAGTCGTATTGTCATGCTCAAGGGTCGTATCGTCGTGCTCAAAACTTTAAGGTTCATTTGTTGATGATTCTGTCGTTTAGTTACATTCGTTTTAGCTGGCTATGTCTCTCCATCTACATACCGTAACATTCATTATATATTTAGACAGACTCATTTCTATTAAAGATGATGTCAGTTGTATTCATTTGTGTGTGTGTGTGTGTGTGTGTGTGTGTGTGTGTGTGTGTGTGTGATAACAAGAATAAAGTGTTGTGCTCTTTTGGGGATCACCTTGAATATATTTCCCTTGCCTTTTTTCCTAAAGAATCCATTTTAGTTTCAGAATGATCAAGATCACAAAGGGTTTGGTTTTACAGGTTTAAGTTTCTCCAAGATGACATGAACGGGTAATGCAACCAGCGCTTCGTCGCTGGAGGGTTGTGCTGAGGTTGTGAAATAGAAAGCTGGCTGATCTCTCCTCCTTCGTTAATTTCGTGAGATGGAAACGGAGAAACGTAAAGGAATCAGCGTCTCTGATCAGACCAGAATGAACAGAAAATGAAAATATCGTAGTTGTCCTAGAAAATTTAATTCCTCTCACTTCCCTATAGACTTCATTCTCTGAGCTCCTGTCCATTTACCGTCCATCCAAGATGGAAGCACATATGTAGTCCTACATTCACTGTCTTAACTGTCTGCAACATCAGGTTTGCCCTGCCATGACTCCCCCTCAAATCTGAGGAAGTTGTGGTCCTGATCAAGTGGTCATATTCTCACACTTCAAACTTCGTCTTCCCTACCTGTCAGCCATTTCTCCGTTGCGGATACAGTGTTAAGTTGAGAAGATAAAGAGTAGCAGTATGAAGCACACATGGATCGAGGGGAGCATCAAGGGGTTAGTGTGGGACAGGAGGTGTCATGTCCCACCTGTGGGACACCCATACGGTGTGTAGGATCGGCCGTGTGAGCTGTGGTGTGGTATAGTTCCATCTGCATGTTTGTTGGTTGGTTAACACAGGATGAGGTACTGGGACAGATGTTCCAGGCGCGGGCTGGCTGGCTGGCTGGCACCAGGGCTGAGGTTCACATCACGTTCGCTGCTGATCATCGTTGTTGTGTCTCGAACATCATTTACGACGCATATGAACGGAGGCTGCAGTCAACCCAGCTGTTCTTCCTACGGTACGGGCGGGGGTCGATGAATTGCCTGCCTGGCTTAGGCTAATATATATATATATATATATATATATATATATATATATATATATATATATATATATATATATATATAGATAGATAGATAGATGATAGATAGATAGATAGCCTTGATTAGGGCACTCAATTGCTCTATCATGACTAACATAAAACACTAACAGAGAATGTTTGTTATTTCCATTAGAAGTCATCTGAACAGAGGCCTAAGACAAAGCCTTACAAAGGTATACTTCAGTGTATCTTGACGTCCCCTGAGCCTGTCACTGCTCAGACGATGGCGAGGCCCTCAGGGAGAGGGTTGATATCAGCGAGACCAAACACCTAGTGAAGAGTAAAAGGGCGTCTTGGGTTTTTGTGGGATTGGTTCTAAACTGGATCCTACTTAGATTCTTCACTCCTTTTTTCAGTATGGTATCCATGAGCCTGGAATCTAAGGCTAGACTTGATAAGATCCTGTCGTCAGGGGTAATGGCCGGGACTTCCAGTAGTAAGGTATCAGAGATGGCTGAGGTGGAGGTGATAACCGCGTCCTTACGAGCGTGAGGTCAGCTGGATGGGACTCTCCACTACCATCGTATAAGAAGCAAATGCTTAGCTTGACTAGACAGGTCTATCCAGGAGCACCTTTGAAGGCCTGGCGGAAGCATAGGAGGGGCAAATGGGTAACCATCCTGGACCATCTCGGTCTGGTGCTCACCAAGAAGTGTTCGCTGATGCGACGAAAGGAGAGAGATCAAAACCCCAGATGAACAGCTGTAGCAACAGCTGTTTCTCCATCTCATGAGGTTAGAATGTTCTTACCATCTAGTCTCACTAGCCATCATATCGGGGACAACTGCATATATCTAAGCCGTTGCAGAAGCGGTGGTACAGTTTCGCAAGACAGTGCAATGCAAAGCGCAGTAGCACTGGCCTCAGCAAGGTGGATGCCTCACTGCTGACGGACGCTTTTGACAGCCGCCCTGGCAACCCACACGGCGAAGGGTGTTGCCAGCGGCCAATGGGCCTGATGTAGAGGGAGGCACCGAAGATAAAAACCCCGAGGTCTGCTGGGCGGTGGAACGTTACGAGCGAGACAAAGGTTGATGATAAGCTCGACCAGGAGGTTGCTGGCGACAGGGTGGAGGAGAGTGGGAGTCCAGCCAGTCCCTTGATGTGTTTGGGGATGACGCTTGCTAAACTTGAGAGAGGGTCAGACCAGTGGCTTTGGCCATCCTGCCCCAAAGGCCTTATCATCGTGCTCAAGGGCGGGACCGTCGTCCAGTGTCTCCTGCAGGGATGCACCCTCTTGCATGGACGTCATTTTCCTTCCCTAGGACGCTGCAGGGACGACACAACAGAGAGGAAGAGGGAGCCACCCCAAGCACCAGGGATCTACATGTACTCCGGCCGTCAGTGACCTCAGCTTTACCATGTAGATATAAGATAAGAAAGCTTCTAATGCCAGGTCTTCGCTCTGTGATGGAAAAGAGCATTTTCCAGTGGAACATACGGGAACGATAGCGAGCAACCTCAGCTAACCCAAGTCAAAGATGGCACACTATATATATATATATATATATATATATATATGTGTGTGTGTGTGTGTGTGTGTGTGTGTGTGTGTGTGTGTGTGTGTGTGTGAGTGTGTGTCTCTGTCTGTGTTTGTGTCTGTGTCTGTGTATTTACAATGTACACAGTCATCTATTAATTTCATTTCAGCATTAAGATCACACAATACAGATCACAGATTGTTTACATACCTATAATACCTTTGATGTGTACTTTGACATACGTTCCGAGATAACAACTGTACGTAAGTGGGTTTCTGATGAAGCTTGTGTCATGATTATAGAGACTGCTGAGGATGGAACCAAGCCAGTTCCGGGAGCCTGGTGATGGAGAAGGTATATGGTCTAGTGGACAGGAAGATGTGACACTTGGTTATTAACCTGCATGTTATATAACTCCACTTCCCCGTGGCGAGTGCAAGTGCTGGTACCATATATATATTATATATATATATATATATATATATATATATATATATATATATATATATATATATATATATATATATATGAAGGGCACTGGTACCTACATCTAGTCTTCTGTAATAACAAAGACAGTTGACAGAACCAGTGTCAGCCATTGCTCAGGTCACGTAAGACCTTCCTGTCAAGAGAGATGGTAAAGAACACGGGACACACCAGGACACACGGAGTGCTAGAGCTAAGCCGTGGAAGGGAAGAAGCATAACATCCAGCCCGCCAATAGTGCAGTCGCTAGCGTTCACACAGTACGGTGTGGAGCCAGGTGACCTGTCGAGTGACCTGGCCAGACATAGGAGCTTCGTGCGCGTGCAGCCAACCAATTCACGGGAGCAGAAGCGAAAGTGATGTGTCTGTATGTGTGTGTCTGAGAGAGAGAGAGAGAGAGAGAGAGAGAGAGAGAGAGAGAGAGAGAGAGAGAGAGAGAGAGAGAGAGAGAGAGAGAGTTTCCCGAGGAGGAGGAAGAGGAGGAGGAGGAGGGTTCCAGGTGAGTCGTGTGAGGAGGAGGCTTGATAAAGTGAGATGATCTCACAACCCAAGTTTATCAGGGAGGAGAGTGGAGGAAGAGCTGACACCCGGAGTGACCAGCGCTACATAGAGGGAAGGATCAACCCCAGTACAGGGATGGATCAACCCCAGTACAGGGACGGATCAACCCCAGTACAGGGATGGATCAACCCCAGTACAGGGACGGATCAACCCCAGTACAGGGAGGGATCAACCCCAGTACAGGGATGGATCAACCCCAGTACAGGGACGGATCAACTCCAGTACAGGGATGGATCAACCCCAGTACAGGGACGGATCAACCCCAGTACAGGGATGGATCAACCCCAGTACAGGGACGGATCAACCCCAGTACAGGGACGGATCAACTCCAGTACAGGGAGGGATCAACCCCAGTACAGGGAGGGATCAACCCCAGTACAGGGAGGGATCAACCCCAGTACAGGGAGGGATCAACCCCAGTACAGGGACGGATCAACCCCAGTACAGGGAGGGATCAACCCCAGTACAGGGAGGGATCAACCCCAGTACAGGGATGGATCAACCCCAGTACAGGGACGGATCAACCCCAGTACAGGGAGGGATCAACCCCAGTACAGGGATGGATCAACCCCAGTACAGGGATGGATCAACCCCAGTACAGGGAGGGATCAACCCCAGTACAGGGAGGGATCAACCCCAGTACAGGGATGGATCAACCCCAGTACAGGGACGGATCAACCCCAGTACAGGGAGGGATCAACCCCAGTACAGGGAGGATCAACCCCAGTACAGAGGATCAACCCATACAGGGAGGATCAACCCCAGTACAGGGATGGATCAACCCCAGTAACAGGGATGGATCAACCCCAGTACAGGGAGGGATCAACCCCAGTACAGGGACGGATCAACCCCAGTACAGGGAGGGATCAACCCCAGTACAGGGAGGGATCAACCCCAGTACAGGGAGGGATCAACCTCAGTACAGGGAAGGGATCAACCCCAGTACAGGGACGGATCAACCCCAGTACAGGACGGATCAACCCCAGTACAGGAGGATCAACCCCAGTACAGGGAGGGATCAAACCCCAGTACAGGGACGGATCAACCCCAGTACAGGGACGGGATCAACCCCAGTACAGGGACGGATCAACCCCAGTACAGGGACGGATCAACCCCAGTACAGGGAGGGATCAACCCCAGTACAGGGAGGGATCAACCCCAGTACAGGGACGGATCAACCCCAGTACAGGGACGGATCACACCCCAGTACAGGACGGATCAACCCAGTACAGGGACGGATCAACCCCAGTACAGGGACGGGATCAACCCCAGTACAGGGAAGGATCAACCCCAGTACAGGGACGGATCAACCCCCAGTACAGGGACGGATCAACCCCAGTACAGGGACGGATCAACCCCAGTACAGGGAGGGATCAACCCCAGTACAGGGACGGATCAACCCCAGTACAGGGACGGATCAACCCCAGTACAGGGACGGAGTCAACCCCAGTACAGGGACGATCAACCCCAGTACAGGGAGGATCAACCCAGTACAGGGACGGATCAACCCCAGTACAGGGACGGATCAACCCCAGTACAGGGATGGATCAACCCCAGTACAGGGACGGATCAACCCAGTACAGGGAGGATCAACCCCAGTACAGGGACGGATCAACCCCAGTACAGGGACGGATCAACCCCAGTACAGGGAGGGATCAACCCCAGTACAGGGACGGATCAACCCCAGTACAGGGACGGATCAACCCCAGTACAGGGACGGATCAACCCCAGTACAGGGACGGATCAACCCCAGTACAGGGGACGGATCAACCCCAGTACAGGGAGGGATCAACCCCAGTACAGGGATGGATCAACCCCAGTACAGGGACGGATCAACCCAGTACAGGAGGGATCAACCCAGTACAGGGAGGGATCAACCCCAGTACAGGGACGGATCAACCTCAGTACAGGGAAGGATCAACCCCAGTACAGGGAGGGATCAACCCCAGTACAGGAGGATCAACCCCAGTACAGGGAGGATCAACCCCAGTACAGGGAGGATCAACCCCAGTACAGGGAGGGATCAACCCCAGTACAGGGACGGATCAACCCCAGTACAGGGACGGATCAACCCCAGTACAGGGAGGGATCAACCCCAGTACAGGGACGGATCAACCCCAGTACAGGGACGGATCAACCCCAGTACAGGGACGGATCAACCCCAGTACAGGGATGGATCAACCCCAGTACAGGGAGGGATCAACCCCAGTACAGGGACGGATCAACCCCAGTACAGGGACGGATCAACTCCAGTACAGGGAGGGATCAACCCCAGTACAGGGATGGATCAACTCCAGTACAGGGACGGATCAACTCCAGTACAGGGACGGATCAACTCCAGTACAGGGACGGATCAACCCCAGTACAGGGACGGATCAACCCCAGTACAGGGACGGATCAACCCCAGTAGTTAGAGATGATGGATGCCATATGTCATTCTGGCCATAAAGGTGAGTAATGATGCTATATTGCGAATCTTTCGACCATCCTGCAGCCAACACTGAAGATGTGATCTCGGTTAATACTTCAAAGAAAAACATCTATTCATTCTACAATGATTCTGTTGTCTTTTTAAAGTCAAGTCTTTCGTCTAAGTTTATTCCCATCGTCTTAAAAGTCCGAAGCTGCGAGAGATATTATTATTATCATTATTGTTATATTATTATCATTATTATCATTATTATTATTATTATTATCATTGTTATCATTATTATCATCATTATTTTTATTATTATTATTATTATTATTATTATTATTATTATTATTATTATTATTATTATTATTATATTATCATTATTATCATTATTATTATTATTATTATTATTATTATTATTATTATTATTATTATTATCGTCATTATTATTATTATTATTATTATTATTATTATTATTATTATTATTATTATTATTATTATATTATCATTATTATCATTATTATTATTATTATTATTATTATTATTATTATTATTATTATTATCGTCATTATTATTATTATTATTATTATTATTATTATTATTATTATTATTATTATTTATCCAGTTTGTATGTATCATTGTGGCCATGTGTGGCGGTGGTTGACATGTGATATATTACAAGGAGGGTAACGTGCACAACCCTGGCTCCTGTGTTGTACCCCAACTCCTCCCTCCCTGTATGATGGAGAGGCCGTGCTGGCGTCTCTCTATATAAGGCTGACTGACCCCTCTCTCTCTGCAGTCACTCGCCCGATTGAATTATAAATGTATTTCAAGCATTGTTGGTCGCTAGGTGGGGGCGCCCTACACCTCATTGTTTATCTCTCCCTCGTGGTGTGTGTGTGTGTGTGTGTGTGTGTGTGTGTGTGTGTGTGTGTTCAGGTTGTTAAGAAGGTGTTATACAGCTCACAACATTTGCTGGGAGTTGTGGCCGGCCTCTGGCTTCGTGTTGTTACACCATTAACGTCAGTCGGCTTTAAGGGGTGTATATATAATCTTGTGGATGGCATTCTCAAGCCAGGTTGAGTCTATGCCTTTCCCTGCTGCTGATTGTAGCGCTACTCTTGAAGGTGCAGGAGCTTCGTGAAAAGGAGGTTCAGAGGTTGTACGATTAGTCTAAAAATCAAAGTTTGACTTATAACTGCAGTTGTGGAATGTTGTGAAGTTATTATCAAAGTTCGAGAGGGCGCGTTGTATCATTTATTAATATGGTTCCTGATATATTAATGTGAGTTTCGTAATTCGGGGATTTTGTATTTTTTCATTATCTGTAAACAAAGAATTTTAAACGTTGTTGCAACATCTTTGTATTACGAATGTGGCAACATCTTCCTATTACGAATGTGGCAACATCTTCATACCACGAATGTGGCCACTTCTTCCTATTACGAATGTGGCAACGTCTTCATATTCCGAATGTGGCAACATCTTCCTATTACGAATGTGGCAACATCTTTCTATTACGAATGTGGCAACATCTTCCTATTACGAATGCAGGTGTTGATAGAAATTCTGGTTTTTACGTTTTATTCTATAGATGTCGTCTGACCTGGTGGTAAAATTGACAAAACTAACTAATCATAAGTTGTGGTTGTAAGATAATGATGTTAAGGGCTGTTTGGTGTTGTTATAAGGTTGTTATAAAAGGCATAGGGCGCAATGATACCAATGGGAAGAGTTGTAAGGAGATCTTAATGCAGTTGTTAAGTGTCGTGAGTTGATCTAGGTTGTAAATGAAGGCTGTGAAGTGATTCTGTATAATGATTAAATGCTATTTATGACCGTTGTTTTGGAATGATTAATGTTGGTTGTGAACTGATGATTATAGAGTTGTGAAGGCCTTTGGTTCGAATCTGTTCGGAAGTAGATTCGAAGCTTCGTTAGATACCTGATAAAGGTTATCGCCACATGTTCGGACAATATCTGACAAGGGGTGTAAGTGTGATGCCTCCACTGTGGGATTGTAACTCTTATAACAAGAGTTATCTTGGTCGTTGAAGATGTGTATTATAATGATTTGTGATGAATTAACAAAGGGGTGATAACCCCTTTGAGGCTACCGGAGTACGTGTGTTTGTGGACTCTAGGTGTCGAACCTACGTCAACGCGAAGTTCTTTTCACATGGCTTACGGGGGGGTTTATCGTATATATATATATATATATATATATATATATATATATATATATATATATATATATATATATATATATACTGGATTCATGATTATGGCGGTAAGGAAACTCAAAATTAAGCAGGATTTCTTTAATATCCTCAGTTTCGACCACTTACGTGCCACCACAAGATCAGCTTCTGGTCTGGTCAGGAATGAGTCCTCTTGATTGGTCACCTCCGGGCACTGGCTCCGCCCCCTTCGCTGCCCAAACCACCAATGAATGACCCCGGCGACCCGCGCCACGTTGACGAATACCATCCCTGTGTTTGGATGCGTTTTCTGTTGCGATGTATGCAACAGCTCCTCCTCCAGTTGCTTGCCTTGTCATCTTGTCCCGTCCTTTGTGCAATATTTCCACATCCTGTCCACCTGACAGGCGTCCATGTTTGTTGATATTGACTACAGACGAGTTTGACGCTCGTTTCTCCTCGTGTCATTTTTGTGTTCGCTTATTCTTACATAGAATGCGCGTGAGGCTTCGCCATAATAAACGAACGAGCAGGTATTGCATGAAAGTCTAGTATATATCGCACTCCTTTTCGTTAATAATTGCGCATCTGCGTCTCTTGTTCACCAGATCTGTGATTCTCGTGCCTGACGAAGACACAAGTTCCCTTACCTGCCTTATGTGGAAACCTGTCTGTACTCTTAGCTTTCCTTAAACACGACACCATGATATGATCACTGTCCACTTGAATTTGATTTCTTTAGCTGTTCTCCATCCCAAGCGCCTTTCAATTTGTTAATTAATCCCACTGATATACATATTGCCCTCGAAGAGAACCTGTGCACGAAAATTCGTGCTTTCACTGTGAACAATCGTGGAATGCACGAAATCGCCTCTGTTGTCTGCTGGTTCTCCGATATACTGAGAATTTCACGGTCTTGTTCATCCTGTGAATCACCGTACCTAAGAGGTAGGGTAACCCATATCATTTCTCCATCTTCAGTAAGTTAACACTTGTTCTACGCTGTAGTCTCTCTCTCTCTCTCTCTCTCTCTCTCTCTCTCTCTCTCTCTCTCTCTCTCTCTCTCTCTCTCTCTCTCTGTATGTATGTATGTGTGTGTGTGTGTGTGTGTGTGTGTGTGTGTGTGTATGCAAAACGAGCACTTACCTCCGCCAACCCTCACATAAACAGGGAAGCCCAGCGTAACGAAAGAAAACGAGAAAAGAGGAGAGGGTGACCAGTGTTCTCACATCCGCCCAAGCCACTCAGCTCACCAGGCCGTGGCAAATCATGAAGGTGTTGGCACCATTTCAGTTGATGTGAAATCTCTTCTCCGTTTCCCACCTTTGCGAGGTAGTGTCCGGAAAATAAAGATGAGCCTTCCACGAAGTTTGCTCTCTTGGCTCCTTTCTCTATTCCTTTATTTTTTTGAAAGTTGTATTACTGGAAGGGATATCTATCTATCTGTCTATCTATCTATCTATCTATCTATCTATCTATCTATCTATCTATATATATATATATATATATATATATATATATATATATATATATATATATATATATATATATATATATATGTATATGTATATATATAGATATGGATATAGATATATATGGTACCGTGTGGGGAGCGGCCGAGTGCTGAGAGGCACTGTATAATTGGAGCTTCTGAATTTTTTTTATAATAATATTGGTAATGGTGTGTGTGTGTGTGTGTGTGTGTGTGTGTGTGTGTGTGTGTGTGTGTGTGTGTGTTTCTCTCTGTAATTACCTAATTGTATTTAATTGTCCTGTACGGGGGGGGGGGGGGGGTGGATGGAGTTTACACTCGTGGGCCCCCTTCCCACTAAGTACTCTCTAATATCTTGCCTAAATCATCATATGTTGTCTGCTCGTCCGTCATTCTATTCCAATTCCCCCACCAGCCTTATGCAATAAGGATCCAAATCCTTATTTTCTGACGGACTGTAATCGTAGTCAGACCAGATATCTAAGGCTACTGATCATATCAGAAACACTGTGGCATGCACCCTTACACACCTGCTGATATAGTAACTGAACACCCCTTAGTTCACAAGTGCGTGGGACTTCTTGTTATTGCCCTCGAGCGACTGACACGTCAAGCGAACAATACACTGTAGTTCCTGCCGCACACCGTGATGCTGACACGCCGCTTCGCCTCAGGTCTCTGGTGCTAAGAACTACACTTCAGTGAGCATCAAGTGGTAACACATGTCCTTAGCTGTGGAGTTTGAGTAATTTGGCTGCCCGCCGGGTCTCTGTGGGCGTGAGTGTGTCCGTGGCCTAGCGATGGACCCTCGTCCTCAACCTCATGTAATTATTTACCCTTAAGTGTACACACACACACACACACACACACACACACACACACACACACACACACACACACACACAACAGCCTAAGGCAGAATGATACCCATTGATCGATCAGCCCCGAGGAAGGATGAACACCTGGGTTGAGTTTGGGCCGACTGCCGCATCAAGGAATCGAACCCATGCCGGCTCATGGTCCATGTGTGTGTGTGTGTGTGAGAGAGAGAGAGAGAGAGAGAGAGAGAGAGAGAGAGAGAGAGAGAGAGAGAGGAGAGTATGGAGAGTGGTCGGCTGGGTTATCACAGGTCCAGTCACCGCTTCTTCCTCAACAGGAATGGGAATTAGTGACTGAGGCTGAAATGGCTCATACAACTTGATAGGAATAGACGTATGATTGATCACAAGAGATGATGATGTACCTGTGAAATTCCTTTTTAACTGAAAGATATTATTGTACATATATAAGTTCGTTTGTTGGTATTCTTCTTCTTCTTCTTCTTCTTCTTCTTCTTCTTCTTCTTCTTCTTCTTCTTCTTCTTCTTCTTCTTCTTCTTCTTCTCCTCCTTCTTCTTCCATGAAGTCCTTGAAATGCCTACTCTGGTAAGGTTTTGTGTATCTTTGTGTTGATGTATTTGTAAGAAAGAGAGGGAGGGGAGCATCTTGGTGAGGGTGTGGGTGTAGGGGGCACATCTTGGTGAGGGTGTGGGTGTAGGGGGCACATCTTGGTGAGGGTGTGGGTGTAGGGGGTACATCTTGGTGAGGGTGTGTGTGTAAGGGGTACTGTAAGACACACATACACACGCATGCCATTGATTTTTCATCAGATATTATGAGTTACTTCGAGCAAGTTGCCACGGCTCACTGTGTAGTCGTCTGATCAGGATGTTTGAACACGTGAAGCTGATCTGTTGTTGACGTAATCACCTGCAGTTGACCTCAGCAAAACCCGCTGGTGAGTGTCGCGCCGGCTAACCCCCAGTCAGGCCAGTCACGCCAGACGAACCACTTGTGTTTCGAGGTGTGTCTTAAGACTAGAACCCAGAGTGTCTTAAGACTAGAACCCAGATTGTCTTAAGACTAGAACCCAGAGTGTCTTAAGACTAGAACCCAGAGTGTCTTAAGACTAGAACCCAGAGCGTCTTAAGACTAGAACCCAGAGCGTCTTAAGACTAGAGCCCAGAGTGTCTTAAGACTAGAACCCAGAGCCTCTTAAGACTAGAACCCAGAGTGTCTCAACACTAGAACCCAGAGTGTCTTAAGACTAGAACCCAGAGTGTCTCAAGACTGGAATCCGGAGTGTCTTAAGACTAGAACCCAGAGCGTCTAAAGACTAGAACCCAGAACGTCTAAAGACTAGAACCCAGAGCGTCTAAAGACTAGAACCCAGAGCCTCTTAAGACTAGAACCCAGAGTGTCTCAACACTAGAACCCAGAGTGTCTTAAGACTAGAACCCAGAGTGTCTTAAGACTAGAACCCAGAGCGTCTAAAGACTGGAATCCAGAGTGTCTTAAGACTAGAACCCAGAGTGTCTTAAGACTAGAACCCAGAGTGTCTTAAGACTAGAACCCAGAGTGTCTTAAGACTACAACCCAGAGTGTCTCAAGACTACAACCCAGAGTGTCTTAAGACTAGAACCCAGAGTGTCTTAAGACTAGAACCCAGAGTGTTGTCAGTGTACACATCTAGTTTTCTACTGAAGCTGTAAGAGGCCATCTGATCTTCATTAAGTAAGCACAGAAACCAAGAAAGACTGTTACCACCTTACAAGTGGTGGTGGCAGCGGTGTTGAGGACCTACGTGCTGATGTCGAACTCTGCGAGTGAAAGAGCCCGTTCGTGATATCTGTTCTCCTGACGACGATCTTCACGCCTCACAGTTCTTCAGAAGTGTCACATG
Organism: Panulirus ornatus; assembly: GCF_036320965.1. Taxonomy (NCBI): domain Eukaryota; kingdom Metazoa; phylum Arthropoda; class Malacostraca; order Decapoda; family Palinuridae; genus Panulirus; species Panulirus ornatus. The sequence goes on along the minus strand of NC_092227.1, from coordinate 61,701,583 downwards.
CTCCTACGCCGGGCCTTCCCGGCACTCCTGAAGGCCTGCTTGCCACATCTACGGTCCTGATACGTTCGTTCTGTGGGGGGCATGAAGGACTGAATCAACTCCAAGCTGTAAGGGCCACCTCCCACATCTTAGTGCATGGACGATACATCTTACTGCCTTGTCGTCTGATCACGCCCCATTGTCACTGGGTCGCTGTGACGGGATATCAAGACGGCGCCACGGACGGACACCGCCCTGGTTTCCCGCCCAAACCCTTCATTCCTACGGGCCGGTTTCGCGCCAAAACCCGGCATCCCTTGACGACACAGGAGAGAGACGTCATCCCCAGCCATCGCCGTCGCCCAGGCATCATCACCACCGCCCGCCCTTCCCTCGTGAAGTCACCACGGCGGTCCCGGCCACGCCCCTCCGCTTCATCGCTTAACCACGCCCTTAACCAACACAGGTTCACCTTCGTATTATCAACAATGCCTGCCTTCCTTTCAGAACAGGACTCCATCTCAGAAAGAACTCTTAAAAGACATGTTCGTTCTCTGGCATCTTCTCACGTTAAAGGTTTCGATTCAGTGGGCTCTTAGCATGGTCAGCGTGTCACTATCCTTCGAGACGGTGGCGCAGAAAAAAAAACCAGACATCATTCATAATGGCTATACTCAACCACCACTACGCTCTCAACATGTACCAGTGCTCGGAGTGTTTTTTGACCCGTCTCTTGAGAGTATCCGTTGACGAAGGTTCCACTCTCACTTTCTCAGACATGGATGCATGACCATGGACTCATAGTCAGGGTCATCTCGCGCTTATGAGTAGTTGCTGAACCTTCCTTTCTAACTGTCAGAGGACTCTCTATGGACGCCTCTATTCTTGAGACCGCAGATGGAGAGGTGGCCATATATACATGGCCAGTTCCCGATCCACTCCTGTCCGTCTCCGCAGAGGGACTAAACTTGTGGAATTCTCTCGTTTTGAAGTTCAGAATTCAAGGCATTGAATCTCCAGTGAATGTAAGCGCCAGGAAGAACATGAGCCAGCAGAGAAGAAGTAAGAGAGTCTGCTAAAATCTTACATGATCCCTCTATTCATATTTGTTCGGTGTTGTCACCGAAGAAGAATGCAATTTAGTGAGGAATCAGGTTCATTCTTTGCATTTTCAACAACTTCTTAACAACAGGTTGATAATATATTAAGGCTGAAGCTAAGGTGTTGACGCAACATTCCCAGTATTTAAAGAACATTATGTTAATAGTTGATAACTTGACACAGCAAGTAAAGATGGTGTCGAAATCTGTTCATACCTTATTTGTAACATTGACTGTTTCCACATATGTTGATAGTTTATATGCTCAAATGACTTATATATGAGCATTATCTCAGTGGATTCTAAGAGAACAGAAAAAAATGCCAAGAACTATCATTCTTTACTAATGACTCGAACTTTCTCTTATATATTGTCAATTCCTCATTGCTTGCATGTCCCTCCGTGGATGATTTAGCACTGTGCCATAAACCATTGCTTGCCAACTTGATTTGCCCTCACAATACTACTGCTAGCCAATGCATGTGCGTCTCCCCTACTTCTTGGACCTCAACAAAGTGTTCTTAGTTCTTGTTCTTTTAAGAAAATTGTTGTCATTGACCCATGGGTTGAGAGTATGGACCATAATCATGTGTTCTTCTTCCCAAACTTACCACAATGTTCTTCTTCATTGCCCTCCTAACCAACCCAAATGTCCTTTGCTTCTGGGACAAGTTCACTTAAGAAAACAGAATGTATTCTTGTCAGTCCTAATCTTAAAGTGTTCATCACTCATGATCATTACTCGGGACAGATTAACACAACAATCCCGAGTGTAGAACGAATCCCGCACATAACATGAACGTCTCATTCATTGATGAAGTCAACATTCAACATCTTCAGACTGATCATGATTCTCCAATGAATGTTGTGGCTTTCCTTCAATACTGAGTCCACTCCTCATGTTGCTGGAATTTCAGTCATTTCATCGTCTACTGCACTCATATATTGTTCAATCATAGTGTTTATCTTATAGCATCGTCTACGATGTAGCTTCAATCATAGTATTTATCTTATAGTATCGTCTACAACATAGCTTCAATCATAGTGTTTATCTTATAGTATCGTCTACAACATAGCTTCAATCATAGTGTTTATCTTATAGCATCGTCTACGATGTAGCTTCAATCATAGTGTTTATCTTATAGTATCGTCTACAACATAGCTTCAATCATAGTGTTTATCTTATAGTATCGTCTACGACTTAGCTTCAATCATAGTATTTATCTTATAGTATCGTCTACGACGTAGCTTCAATCATAGTGTTTATATTATAGTATCGTCTACGACGTAGCTTCAATCATTGTGTTTATCTTATAGTATCGTCTATGACGTAGCTTCAATCATAGTGTTTATCTTATAGTATCGTCTACGACGTAGCATGTCCACTATAGAATACCCTACAGCCACAATGAATATCAAGAAAGTCGTTGCAGCGGCACAACCTTATTCAATAAGAACTTTGACTTAAGAATAATATGTATTTAATGAGTTGTGTGGAATTTTTTTAGTCTTCTCTCAACTATTGTCATTTAATTTGTATATTGGTCTTATATTTTATGTTATTCATAGTATCTGTATGTATCATTTTTTCTTCTCTTTACGTTTGATGCAAATTTTTTCTCTGTGAACTATGTGTAATTTAATTTTAGTATAGAATGTAACTCCTGTTCTCAAGTATATTTAGATGATGTAAAAGATAACTCTTGTAATTATTACTTATTTGCTTAATTTTTGTGCTCTTATGTATGTAGTACTGTTCAAACCCACACACACACACACACACACACACACACACACACACACACACACACACACACACACACACACACACACACACACACACACACACACACACACACACCACACACACACCATTAATCATTATGA
>NC_092227.1:61661118-61696118 GCF_036320965.1 Panulirus ornatus | reverse complement strand
AAATACTGATAATCTAAATCTTAACCTTTTTCAAATTTGATTGAATTATTCGTTATTTTCTGAGGCCAGTGTTGTTCCTGGACTGTGTGAGTCATCGTGAGTATATAAACGTGTGAGCTAAGGTGAGTGAGTGTGTGTGTGTGTGTGTGTGTGGAAAATTAAAAACGAGAGGGGTGGATTTCCAGCCCCCCCGCTCCCTCCCCTTTTAGTCGCCTTCTACGACACGCAGGGAATACGTGGGAAGTAATTCTTTCTCCCCTATCCCCAGGGATAATATATATATATATATATATATATATATATATATATATATATATATATATATATATATATATATATATATATATTATCCCTGGGGATAGGGGAGAAAGAATTACTTCCCACGTATTCCCTGCGTGTCGTAGAAGGCGATTTAAAGGTTGTGGGAGCGGGTGGGCTGGAAATCCACCCCTCCAGTTTTACTTTATCCCATCCGTCCGCTACTCTGCAGCAGTGGAAGTATTTTCCTCATCCTTCTCTTACTCTCATCTGTCCTCTGACTGACCCATTCCAGTCCCTTTTGGAAAGCGCTATCCAAAGTGTCAACATTACGACTAGATTTAGGAACATTATTCATCAACTTCAGTAATCACATTTATCCATTCTTCTCTACCGCTGTCAGCTTTATGACTTCGGTCCTCTCCCTCCAACCCGCTTCCCTCAACTCAGGTATAAATCCTCTTGTCCTCTGTTACACCTTCTCTAGCAGCTCTGTCTCCCTTCCCGAGTGGAGTAACGAAACTGGGGATGAGATTCGTACACGATCCACACTGTAGATCGTCACCTGAGCTTCTTATCATGGTCTTGACGGCAGTGTGAACACCTTGCCGTGTGTAGTGTGAACACCTTGCCGTGTGTAGTGTGAACACCTTGCCGTGTGTAGTGTGAACACCTTGCCGTGTGTAGTGTGAACACCTTGCCTTGTGTAGTGTGAACACCTTGCCGTGTGTAGTGTGAACACCTTGCCGTGTGTAGTCTTACGTATATCACAGTTCCAGTCAGTGTGGTGCTCTAGTGGCGCGTTGGTATGGACCCAGGAACCCTTATACAGGCGAGTAGGTTCCTGTGGTGTCTGTGGTGTGTCACAAGATGAAGGCCATAGCTGGGCTTCACTTGGCTGCGTCTTATTCTCATTGCTCTCCATCTATCCCGGTAGCATCTCCTCCGCCATATACATTTGCTCACACACCCAGAGTCACATTGAAGTATTTGTATAATTACTCGCATACAAGCAAACGTACTCACATACACACAGAAGTGCAGGTGTGATGTGTGTGTGTGTGTGTGTGTGTGTGTGTGTGTGTGTGTGTGTGTGTGTGTATTTGTCTGTATGTGTATGCCCGTGTGTGTATCTACCAGTGAATGTATGTCTTCGTGTATACTTGCATGTATGTGTGTGTGTGTGTGTATTTGTCTGTATGTGTATGCCCGTGTGTGTATCTATCAGTGAATGTATGTCTTCGTGTATACGTTCATGTATGTGTGTATGTGTGTGTGTGCGATTATGTCTGAGCCTTTAAGGGAGGGGTTTCCACCCTCGTGGGGGCCCCCATCTCGTATGTATGTGGTATGAAATTATATTCTCTCGTCCACACACAGACCTCAGGAGACCTTGACTCCCCTCCTGTCCACGCTGTCGAGAAACTCACTTCCCCGAGGCCCAGGCCTGACCCGGGTCCCCTGCCCCCGCGTTCACGTCAGGCCCCCGGGTTATGGCCCCGCGCGACCCTCGGCCACAGATAGGATCGTCCCGGCTAATATCTGTATCGCGCGCATCTGCGGCGATAAGACCCGAGTTTACAGACACAGGAACATAACCTTCCCAGATCCTATTTGGAGGAAGGAGGGATCGGCCGAGGCTAATGTTGGAGTTATTGAGGAGTTTGGAGTCATTTGTGTGGCGCTGGGAGGAGGCAGGCAGGGAGGGAAGGTGGGTGGATCACGGGGGGCCTCACTGTGTGTGTGTGTGTGTGTGTGTGTGTGTGTGTGTGTGTGTGGCTTGGGACAATCAGGACCCCAGATCTCCTGGAGGGGCTGCCCATGGGAGGCCCTGACGGCGCCGCGGCGCGTCCTCCTGACAAGAGGACCCTTCGCCTGGGGTGGTCTATTCTGTGTCGGCCGCAGTGGGGTCCACACACACACACACACATAGACCCTCCCTCTCTCTCCTCCTCCTCCTCCCCAACTCACATCTCATCCTAGGATGGTGAGGGGATTCATTCGTCTGTACCTGTAAGAAAAAAGAAGAAGGAAAGAAATATATCCGAGTCAGTGCTATAATAAACCTTCTTATTATGTCAGTTTAAGGAGAACATAGATCAGCATACGGGGAGCTAAAGAGATTAGAAGCGGACTCTGGCCGGATTTCGGTGGGGTTTGAATACCTGGTTAGGCCTGACTCTGCTGGCTATGTATTTTGTTGTGGTTGTTGTGTCATACGACCCGCCATGTTTGTTTATGTACAGGGATGGCTCCGAACTGGGCGCAGACCCCGAAGTGAATTTAGCTGAAGTAGAGCGAATGAAGGAGTCCATGTTGACACATAGGTGGAGAGACAGTCATGCAGACACACACGGGATGGATCAGTTTCTCAGAACCAGAGGCCAGTCGTGCTATCGTTACGTGCCCATAGTCCTTTGAGCACGACGGTACGACCCTTGAGTACGACGGTGCGACCCTTGAGCACGACGGTACGACCCTTGAGCACGAAGGTGCGACCCTTGAGCACGACGGTACGACCCTTGAGCACGACGGTGCGACCCTTGAGCACGACGGTACGACCCTTGAGCACGACGGAACATCACGGCCTGTCTCTTGACCTGACTCTTCAGGGTCAGGTCTGAGGCCAAGTCGTGGTCTTGAGTCGTACCGTCGTGTCAAGGATAGCATCGTCGTGCTCAAGGGTCGTACCGTCGTGCTCAAGGGTCATACCGTCGTGCTCAAGGATCTCACCTTCGTGCTCAAGGGTCGTACCGTCGTACTCAAGGGTCGTACCGTCGTGCTCAAGGGTCGTACGTCGTGCTCAAGGTCGTATCGTCGTGCTCAAGGGTCGTACCGTCGTGCTCAAGGGTCGTACCGTCGTGCTCGTATTCTAAAGGATCCAGAGGGAGTACTGAGGAGGAAGCTGGAAGGGAGACACACATTCAAAAACACGTCGCACTCCAGGACGGTAGAGCTGTGAGTGACCTCCACTCTCACACCTGCTGATTGACGACGACGTGGCCCGCAGGAGCCCACAGAGAAAGTATAAACCTCACCTGCCAAGACCTTCTGAAGATCTAATGTAATCATGGCGTAAAAGATAATATAATATAATCCTGGAACACACAACTGGACACATACCTCACAAACTGAAGTGTTCACCAAACTCATCATACCTCGAGCTTGCAGCAGTTACAACCACGCGTTTCATCACTAATTCTCTGTCTGCAGTACTTGCCCTACGTACCCTGAGACCAGAATGTTACATATTGCTTGACTATGTGGCGCAGGATTGGTGAAGGGATTCAAGCCACACTATTGTGTGGGATGTAATCCTCCTCCTCTTACGGGAATGGCTGTTGGCAGCAAGTATGAATATGTACATGTGTATATATGTATTTGTCTGTGTATGTATATGTATGCATACATTGAAATGTATAGGTATGTATATGTGCGTGTGTGGGCGTATATGTATATACATGTGTATGTGGGTGGGTTGGGCCATTCTTTCGTCTGAGATCAAGTATATTCCTATGAGTCCCGTTGGGCTCATATGAATATATATATATATATATATATATATATATATATATATATATATATATATATATATATATATATATATATATATATATATATATATATATATATACACACACACAGAATGAAAGGTACACACAACATCTTGTCCACACAGACCCTTCCTTGTTCGGTCACTGGGGATGTCAGTTAATAAACATAACATTGTTTGCTCGTGTTCAGTGAGAGGAACAAAAGTTCGTGTGGAGGATGACGTCCTACGTTGCGTCGCTACCGTGAGTCCTCCCACGTACAGTGTACACACGGTAATGAAATGCAAATATATCGACGAAAGTAAGAGCGATTTATTACGAGGGGACCGCGAGCTTGCTTTGGCAATAGGGATTGTAACACACCTCAATTACTGCCTTCTGTCTCCTGTTGGACACCTCACACACACACCCACACACAGACACACACACAGACACACACACACAGAGAGAGAGAGAGAGAGAGAGAGAGAGAGAGAGAGAGAGAGAGAGAGAGAGAGAGAGAGAGAGATGAACGACTTCTTGCCAAGGAGAAATTGCTGTAGAGTCAACACAGTCTCAGGAAAATGAGATCATGCGAAACTTCATGGCTTTCCACGAGAGAGTGAGTTCAGTGGACAAAAGAAAATGCTCGGTGGACCATTTGTATCTAGACTGCCAGTAAACGTTTGGTACGGTATGACAATGGGGGACTGATTCAGAAGCTGGATTACCAAGACGTGATGAAGAGACTCTCGTGCGGTGGATGGAAGGTTATTGTAGTGGAAGACAACAAAGGACACATGTCAGATGAGCCTTCTCGAAGTGGGTTGAGGTCACCAGGTGTAATGCCGCAGGGTTCTGGCACCACTGCTCGACCTGTGCAATTGACTTGCCAGATTGCATGAACTCTAACGTCTGACTTGCCAGATTATATGAACTATTACTCTTACTCCTACTCTTGCAGGCGACCCACAGGTTATGAGGGAGGTGAAAAACGAGAGGGATTGCATCGACTTACAAGGGGACCAAGACAAACTCCAATGTTGATCTGATACATGGTTAATGAAGTTCAACCCGAATATATATACAGTAATAAGGATTGTGGATGGAACACAATTAAAGATGGCTTGAAGATGAATATCATCCAACAGAAAATAAGCAGCAGAAACCTGTGTGTGAGAGAGACACAGGAGTCGACATTGTCAATAGCCTGTTGTCAGGTTCCCACATGAGGATAATATTCAAAGAGACCAACTGTATGCTGGCATATGTTAGAATTGCATTTAATTACAGGTATAAGGGAATATTTCAGCAAACTGTTCACATCTTATCTAAGGCTAAAGGTAGACTACGCTTCTCAAGTTTGGTCACTGCACTTAAAGAAGCAAAAAGAGCAAATGGAGAAGGTCCAGAGGAGAGCAGCAACAGAGGTACTTGAGTAAAGAGAGTTAAGTTACAGGGGAAAGCTGGCGACCTTAGTTTTGCCCTCTAAGGAAGAGAGAAGAGTGAGGGGTGACCTTGTCACAGCCTTTAAGCTATTAAAACAGGTCGATGACGTGGAAAGTGAACAGTTCTTCGAGAGATGTGAGGATAAAGCAACCAGAGGACATAACATGAAGCAAAAAAAATTATAAAAATGGAATACTTTATAGTATATGAGTGGTGGATGAATGGAAAGAAATGACTAAAGACATAGTTACAACAGACAGCATATAGAGATCGAAAAGATTGTATGAGAGTAGAGAATGGTCAAAAGTTCTCCCTGCGATGAACAAGTAGGTAATTACACACACATACACACACACACACACACACACACACACACACACACACACACACACACACACACACACACACACACACACACACCTGACGTTTAGGTCATGAGGGAAGTGAAAGGTGAGGAGGACCACATACACTTGCAACACTCCAAAACTGCGTCTTATGTATGGCTGATGCAGTTCAACCCCAAATGAACTCCCTTAAGATGGGACACTAGTAGCGATAGACCTCGGTATGAATATTATCTATCACGGGGTATGCTGCTCTCTCTCTCTCTCTCTCTCTCTCTCTCTCTCTCTCTCTCTCTCTCTCTCTCTCTCTCTCTCTCTCTCTCTCTCCTGCGGTGCTGGTGGTGGTGGCGGCGGCCTAGGAGCTGCGGCTGCGGTACGGACCAGATGCGGACAGATCCCGGGGATGCGGAGCGTCCCCTCCACTGCTGCCAGCCTTGCCCCACCCGTGTGTCGGGACCGTCACCACAGGACTGCGCCGATAATGTGGCGATTTATGATGGGGCCTCTGTGGTGGTGGTGGTGGTGGGCGCCGCCACCGTCTGCCACAGGTCCCAGAGGGAGAGAGCTGGGCTGATGAGCCGTGTGGAGGCGAGAGGAGAGAAAGGATATGGTGTGTGTGTGTGTGTGTGTGTGTACTGTATAGGGAGAGAGAGAGAGAGAGAGAGAGAGAGAGAGAGAGAGAGAGAGAGAGAGAGAGAGAGAGAGAGAGAGAGAGAGAGAGAGAGAGAGAGAGAGTTCTACACACGTGAGGCTTCATCTTTCGAACTTTCTCTGCTGTCAAATAACATTTTTAAACCTTGGGTTTACTGTCAACATTCCCAGTTTTTCATCATATTGTGTACTCCATTCATCCACCACTCGTGCTGTCAAAGGATCTCTCTACATCTGTCTTTAAAAATGTCTTGAGTTATGTCACATTATGTCCTCTGTCTGTCCTGTCTCAAAATCTTAAGAACTATTCACTGTCTGCTTCTTGAATCTGGTTCTCAAAAAACACGTAATAGATGTTGGTCACCTTTACTCGTCTCTCTTGTATAGAGGACATGTTTACGGCCTCTAACCTCTCGCACTGTACTAACTCACTTCTCTTAACTCTCGTACCCTCATTGTTACCCTCCTCTGCACCTTCTCTTTTAGTTCTTCGTCCTACTTGAAGTGAAATGGGTCTTATTATCTGCCATAATGTAGGGCGTGATAAACCTTGCTGAATATTCCCCTCACACACACGTAAGTGAATACGATTCTCATATTTACCACAAGCGTCTTCCCTGCAGTTCCAAGGTGGGACCCTGGCGATAGGTTAGGGATTTTGATCTGTGATGCTCACAGCGGCTAGTTTAGGATGGGGGTGGGGGGCAAGTTCATCCATGTGAGCGGTAGCGCAAAAGGATTACAGAGGTCACAAAGGGGTCTGTGTGGTCAGACCACCAGTGGCCAGATACTCATTACATAAATTGTTACTATGTTGGTTCATTACATAAGCTTACACAGACTTGCATACCGACTAGATGCAAAATGTGGATAAAGTCTTGTAATTTCATGTATTTTCTTATCTGTCATCAGATGTTTTGCCATGTCTTCCAGGGTTTGTTGTTTGACCTTATCAAAATGCTCTTTGTTTTCCCAGTCTGAAACACAGTGTTGTAATGCGCGTCCGTATCTCATGCCACGAACTTTACAACGGACATGATTAACATCTCCAGGTAGGCCAAAACACCTCTAGTTCCCGAAGCCTAATCTGAATGGAGGAACGACTCCCATCTTTTTAGTCTTTTGATCTTATTAACTCTCTCCACACATGTTTTGCTGTAAACATTTCAGCGTGATGGATCATTATTTTCATTAAGTGTCTTCAGCAAGTAAATTGAGACATGAGATGGTTTCAGATGATGGTCTTCAGGACACACTGATACACATATACACACTCCAGACTAACAACATTGTTGTGAGCTGATGTTCTCCTTCTCGCCAGACTAAAGTGTCGAGTTAGAACTAAGGTCGTTCTCAACTCCGAGGTGACGCCGTCAGGAAAAAATACCACCATAGCCATTTCCAACTGAAGTCACCCACACTGTTCCCTGGAGAGCAGAGGGAAGGAGGAATTCCATCATCACACATGGAAGACCTTGGAAAACAACATTCAAAGTCTACAATCATGATGCATTGACTTATAACAATGGCACACAAGATTGTGAGAAGCAACACCAGTTTGATCAGAAGGTGTTGTCAATACAATGAGAGATATTATAGCCTCTTTGGTGGCCCGTAGTTGTTGGAGCCATTTCTTGTGAATGTTATAATCATCATTATCTTAGCCTACCCAGTGAAGACCTTCATACACTCGCTGAACACATACATGACTTCAGTGTGCACTTGATGGGTGGGTGAGTTGTGGATGGGTAAGAGTTAAACTTACGGTCAGCGTCCTCCAACAACCCGAGTTGATCATCACACGAGCCTCAGAGCAGCTGCAGAGTTGGAGACGAGTCTTCACTACCCGCTGATGTGAGTCTGACTCTCTCTCGGTGGTCACATGGAAAGATGGATAGTTCGTGGGTTGTCTCTAACGACTAGTTGCTCGAATTGCCAAATTTTGATAACAAGAGGGGGGTGGGGGTTAGTGGGTGTGTGTGTGTGGGTTCGGTAGGAGGTCCCAGGGTAATCTACTCCTGTGGGATATTATGTGATTATATAAAGTAATTATATAATATAATTATGTAATTATATAATGGTACATTCTAATGACGTTGGAGGGAAAGATATGCAACCATGCCCCTTTTTTCTTTTTTAACAAATGGGATGATGAATTAACAAGCAGGAGTCCACCCCATTTCAACCCCCTCTCACTTCGAGGCCTGTCCGCCAACCAGCCTTAGATAAATGATTATGCGAACTTTATTTGATATGAGCGATACAGTTAGGGGTCAGCCAGACGGTACAATGGTTCAACAGTTACCCTCCTCCTCCCCCACCCACTCAGTGGTTCTGAACTCCGCTGAATTTTCAGATCCGTCCAAGACTTACAGAAATGTTGCTTCAAGGTTCAGTTACAAGCAGTTACAACCATGGTGAGTATTACTATCAGTTACACCTGAGGGAGGAATTGTTCGGTTGTTAGTTGTTAATAACGTGACGTTAACGGGCGTATCGAGCCCTGGCAGTTGATAGGACCATAGCCTAGCTAATCACCTCCCGCCCAAGCAACGGGTGGATCATTATCAGTTAGGAAAGATAAGAAGTATGGACTATTTGACGTCGAGTGCTTCATAACGCTGCATCCAGCGTTTGTCCAGTCGTGGTCGGTCGGGTTATAAGGACCAGGTGTATGGAGATGAAGAAAGAGAGGAAGAAATGACGGTTTACTGACTTTAAACAGCCGTGCGGCTGACAATATACAGGTGAGATATTACATAACTGTCGGTTTTTTCTGTCTATTTTTTTCTAATGTTGGTCACTTGGTGTGTGTGTGTGTGTGTGTGTGTGTGTGTGTGTGTGTGTGTGTGTGTGTGTGTGTGTGTGTGTGTGTGTTCGTGTGTGTGTGTGTGTGTGATACGAAGAACAACACGAGGAAAAGCGCATTTATATTCCTCATAGATATGTCAGCTGAAGAAGTAATTCATTCTCTCTCTCTCTCTCTCTCTCTCTCTCTCTCTCTCTCTCTCTCTCTCTCTCTCTCTCTCTCTCTCTCTCTCTCTCTCTCTCTCTCTCTCTCTCTCTCTCTCTCTCTCTCTCTCTCTCTCTCTCTCTCTCTCTCTCTCTCTCTCTCTCTCTCTCTCTCTCTCTCTCTCTCTCTCTCTCTCTCTCTCTCTCTCTCTCTCTCTCTCTCTCTCTCTCTCTCTCTCTCTCTCTCTCTCTCTCTCTCTCTCTCTCTCTCTCTCTCTCTCTCTCTCTCTCTCTCTCTCTCTCTCTCTCTCTCTCTCTCTCTCTCTCTCTCTCTCTCTCTCTCTCTCTCTCTCTCTCTCTCTCTCTCTCTCTCTCTCTCTCTCTCTCTCTCTCTCTCTCTCTCTCTCTCTCTCTCTCTCTCTCTCTCTCTCTCTCTCTCTCTCTCTCTCTCTCTCTCTCTCTCTCTCTCTCTCTCTCTCTCTCTCTCTCTCTCTCTCTCTCTCTCTCTCTCTCTCTCTCTCTCTCTCTCTCTCTCTCTCTCTCTCTCTCTCTCTCTCTCTCTCTCTCTCTCTCTCTCTCTCTCTCTCTCTCTCTCTCTCTCTCTCTCTCTCTCTCTCTCTCTCTCTCTCTCTCTCTCTCTCTCTCTCTCTCTCTCTCTCTCTCTCTCTCTCTCTCTCTCTCTCTCTCTCTCTCTCTCTCTCTCTCTCTCTCTCTCTCTCTCTCTCTCTCTCTCTCTCTCTCTCTCTCTCTCTCTCTCTCTCTCTCTCTCTCTCTCTCTCTCTCTCTCTCTCTCTCTCAGCGTCCTGACCCTCTGCTGCAGTGTTGACGCAGTGACTGCTTACGTGGGTGTTGTGTGTTTGTGTCGTCGACTCTGCAACAGATTCGTGCATTATCGCGTGGTTTTTTTTGCCCTGCTGCTCTTGCTCTGCACTTCCTCACCTCCTGCCCTCCTGGGATCAAGCCAGTCAGCCTCTGGCGAGACATTCAGGCCTGTGTCAGCGGCGTCCTCCCTCCTGCCGGAGCGAGCGGTCCTCACGACCCACCAGGACCTGACTCCCTCCCACACAGAGGCCACACCGTCAACACCACTCGTGTGGTAGCGTGATGAGTGTACTTTGATGTCATCCACCTCTTCTCATGGTGCAGGGGGGGACTCTGTTATACCATCATCTCATCGACCCGTGATCATATTCTCTCTCTCTCTCTCTCTCTCTCTCTCTCTCTCTCTCTCTCTCTCTCTCTCTCTCTCTCTCTCTCTCTCTCTCTCTCTCTCTCTCTCTCTCAGGAAACTTACGTCAGCCTCTGACAACAGCTGCCACGTCAGTATACTGGTGACGCTGAAGGTTTCCACCCTAGTGCCTGGGTGACCAGTATTGTGTACCTGCAACGTCCAGCAGACGACACTGGTCATCCGACGGAACACTGAATGTTGACCATCACACTCGAGAATATTTAGCTTAAATATGCCTTACGACGGACACTTCAGCAGGTATGGAGGTCTCTGGACCCAGGTCTCCAAGGGAAAGCCAGGTAAAAAAAAAAAGACCTGATGGTCTGTGACGGTTATTTGGTGAGGGACAGTGCATAAGAAAAGCCAGGTATCAAAAGACCTGATGGTCTATAACGAGGTTATTTGGTGAGGGACAGTGCATAAGAAAAGCCAGGTATCAAAAGACCTGATGGTCTATGACGAGGTTATCTGCTGGAGGCCAGTACATAAGAAAGCCAGGTACAGATGACCAGTTGGTCTGTGACGTTGGTATCTGCTGGAAGACAGTATTATCTTAAGCTTCTGATCTAGATGTATGAAGATAGCTTAGTAGAAAATATTTCAGTGAGATACAAAAGGAAAGGAAAGGACAGACATTATAAAAAGTGTGGGACGCAAATGTTACTTGCAAGACAAGGGGAATATATAGTATGACATAGACATAAGGAGAGACATACAGTAGAAGGATAATCTATGTTTATCCAAGTTACCCCCATGGTAACGGAGGTACGTGAAGGGTAGTGGATGAAAGCGTACACAGAGGAATCGTTATACTAGTGATTAATATCAGCTATACTAGTGATTAATATCAGTTATACTAGTGATTAATATCAGTTACGTGATCAGTATAAGGTGACATCCTTCTTGTTCCTCTCTCTCGTCATCCTCCTGGGTCTGTGTCATGTATCTTTGCGCCAATGATCACCTCTTGTGTCACATACCAGTCTTGTCCGAGGGACTCCTGTCCCTCAGCGCGTTCGACCTCACCTTGTTCAGCGTAACCTCGGGCAACTGACGATTGACTTCAGCCATCGACAAAAAAGATGTCTTCTCTCCCTGAAGTGACAGGAGGGGGCGTCCGTCCGTCCGTCCGTCTGTCCGGCCGACCGTGCCCAAGCTGTGATATCGTGGCATCGTCTGCGTGCAGGGGGGGGAGAAGCCGTGATCTTATCTGGTGTACCCCAGCCAGCTAGGCAGCCAGAGGGCACTCCTGCTTATGTCTACCCTCCGCTGGGAGTGGTGTATGGTGGCGCTGTGGGGGCCACAGTACTGCTGTGTTCACATGGTCGTCCGCCGCTTGTTGATGCTGTGTCGAGACCAGGTTGGCACCGTGGTAAAGGCTGTGTCGAGATTACGGTGGCACTGTTGTCAGCGGTGAATCGAGGTCAGGCACTGTCCTTAATGCCGTGTTGAGAGGTCAGGGTGTCACTGAGGTCAGTAGATACCGTGTCAAGGTCGGGATGGCAATCCAGTTCTTGATGCTGTGTTAAGGTTAGGGTGTCACTGCTGTTGGCTGAAGCCGTGTTGAGGGCAGGGCTAGGCACTGTAGCTGCTGATGCTGTGATTGAAATCAGTGTGGCACCGCAGCTGTCAATGCTGTGTGTGTACTCAAAGGCTGTTTATATATAGTTTCTGAATAGCCCTATATAATCTATCGACTATTTTGTTGAAGGTTTATATAACGCGATTAATTTGTTATGCATTCTCGCTGGTGCACGTTGCCTGCTGGTGTTAGGGGTGTTATAAACTGTTTGCGCTAACCAGCTGTTTACTTTGAGTGAAATCTAAACAGCACTACACCTCTCTCTCTCTCACGCTGCCGGGGAGCTGTGTTTGTTGTGAGATCTTAGCAGCACGGCAGTTTATCATAGGACTCTGTGCTCGCTATGTTGGGCTCAATTTAAGGTGACACTTTGCTTTGTTATAGCTCATTAGCTGGTTTAAGGCACTGTTTAAGCAGCTGAGGACAGTATGTCACTGCAAGGGTCGTGTATACAAGGGGAAACAGTGTGTATGGTCTTAGAACCCTTCTTGAACTCCTGACGAAGGCGTTGAAGAATGTTCGCTTGATGGCTGTAACTTGAGGTTGACGTCCTTGATGACCCTAGTACTCGACAGGGCTATAGACGAAAGAACCAACCCGTCTCTAGTACTACAATGTATACACACACACACACACACACACACACACACACACACACACACACACACACACACACACACACACACACACACACACACACACACACACACACACACATTCGATGTTCATGGCCGTAGAGACATCGGACCTATGACTGGAGGGGGAAGAGGTCAACAGAAGACCAGCGTTGGTAGGGCAGGTTCGGGGTTGTCATGTCCCGCGCCCGTGACACACACACACACACACGAGGGAGTCGTGACAGCCGCCTGGCGTGACGTGGGTGGCAGTGGTGGCGAATGGAGCCGGGCTGTCACGAGCGTGTAATGTCACACGCCTCATCATGGACCGCGTGGGACATACTGCAAGGGCAAGGAACAGATTTAGGAATATTGGGACTAAGTGCGTGTGTGTGTGTGTGTGTGAGTGTGTGTGTGTGTTCTGCGCGTACATGCGTTCGGTGCACACACTCAGATGATCGTTTTCCCCTTTTACGTTGGTAGGGTAAGTGTTCTGTCGTACGTACGTGCAGTGTTCATGTTCTTTTTGTTCGTTTTCAGAATCGTGTTAGTCCTTTTTGGTACAGGGATGAGTACTTTGTGCATTTTCTTGTACATGAGACTAGTTACAATCTCTTGTATCCGCGTACATTGTACACTGTACAGTGAAGGTACGTTGGTGTATAGGGTACAGTAAATATTCTCGTGTGTATTTGATATTTTAGTGAGCGACTTGGCACGGGCGAAGATGCCTCCATCAGGGTCATCTCGAGTGAAAGAGGAAAGTAAGAGAAGAAGAATGAAAAAATACGTCAGGGTCCTGCAAGAATGTCTAGACCTGACTCTTACAAGAAGAGAGATTGCAGGAAGAGGGAAAGCTAAAGAAATAATGGGAATTCCTCGGTTACACTGTCCGGGGGAAGAAGAATGTCTCAGGCCGGTCAGTTTGTACACAGAAGCTACAGCGAGGAGCATCCAGACGCGTGCCCCGGGCGGCGGGGACACACATGGAAGCAGACACCTGGTGAGAACAGCGGCCGGAATGATACCTGAAGAAGAGGGAGACGGTGGCAACACCGCAGCTGACAGAGCGGGATGGTCGTGTAGAGACGGAAGGTTTTCGATTCCCTTCTTGTTGACGGCAAGATGGACATCGAGCCACCCCAGATGTGAGCAGTACTACGTAGTGAGGCGAATAAACACCCTATAGATATGCAATACCTGCTTACAGGAAGTAATTCCCTATATAACACCCCCAGCGTTGGGGACGCAGACTTTGTGAGAATATTTGTGGAGTCGACAGTGTACCTCAGCTGCCGCTAGATCTTCACCTCTACAGAAGTGTCGAGATGAGTGTTACCAGTTCACTGCACTACGTCGACCAGGGAATATTGAACATGTGTTCGCAGCCTAACGTTAGACCAAAACCAGGATATGCTGCTCAGGTTTGGTCACCTTGAAATAATGCACAAGTCCAGAGGAGGAGAGAAAGATGGTGTTAAGAGTTGAGATGGTTGAATCGCTGAGACGATAGAAGGGAAAGATTTGTCCAACATGGAAGAGAGAAGAGCGACGGGTGACTAGATCACAACCTTTAAGCTTGTAAACCACTGTGGTCATCTCAACAGTGAACAGTGTCTGGAAAGATGCAGGTATAGAACAGTTAGAGGACATAACAAGAACAGCCAGAGGACATAACATGAACAGCCAGAGGACATAAGAACAGCCAGAGGACATAACATGAACAGTCAGAGGACATAACAAGAACACCCCAGCGGACATAACAAGAACACCCAGAGAGCATAATAAGAACAGCCCAAGAACATAATATGAACAGCCCGAGGACATAATAAGAACAGCCAGAGGACATAACATGAAATTAAGCCAGAAACTTGTTAGAAAAGACGTAAAGAAATGCTTTTCTAGTACAGGAATGATGGATGGGTACAATAAACGGATTAATGAACGTGCGAATACAGATATCACAGAGAAGTTTAGAACGTTTTATGACGGCGGAGAAAGTTTATGAGATGGAGATCCCCACAAGTGTAGAACTCCCTCCCTGTATTGCACAAGTAGGTAAACACACACACACACACACACACACACACACACACACACACACACACACACACACACACACACACACACGAACACATCAGCCCGTCTATCATGCTTCTGCATCACACAGTAAACACAGAGTCACCTCCGGTCGTCCTAACCTGCTTGCGTGTGCTCTTTTGGAGACAACCCATGGTGACTTGTCTCTTGGCTGAGGACAAGCTACCCTCCCTGTAGCGTCGAACACTTCCCCATCACGTAGTTGCTTGACCAACCAGGTCTTGACACTGGCCAAAGCAACCACTCGAGCACGACGGTTCGACCCTTCGAGGTAGTAGCCTGACTTGTAGTTGATACCGAAGGGTAAGAGGTACACCACCAGCACCATCGCTACCGTTGGTGTGATGGTCCGGTCTCTTTCCTAACAAGGGTTCCCAGATTCGAAGACCTGGCGTTAAGGGTCTTTGCCTTTGTCATCTTCAAACCGTCGCCGAGTAAACAGAGACCAGGCGTTGCTTTGTTCAAGGTCTCTGGGGGGTGATCGCCGCTGGCTGGCTGAGGTGATGTTTACATGGGTAAGGCAGGTTACTGTGCTCGTTCATCTGTCACACTCAGACAAACGTCTCCTTACTGACTTCACCTACTCCTCCTGCCAGCTGTAAAAGACAGTGTTGGCACATCAGTACACACAGGCTGGATGAACATTGGAAAATTCGTTTTTTAACTTTCTTGAGGTAGATTTCTGACTCTCCTCGGCTGATGCTTCTGTCTCTGGTGAGCATATAACACGGGTTATTGTTCCCATAAGACTATGTGTTCTTACCAATCCATTGTTCTCCCCATTCTGTTCTGAGACCATTCAGTCAAGGGACCTGGTATGTCTGTCTTAGAGAAATCTCTCTCTCTTCCTTTGACTCGCATTCAGATTTCATCTCTACCAGAAATCCTTGCAAACGATATTCGTGATGCAGACGTTTCTTTACCCATAGAAAGAGCGACAACCTGTCCTTTCTACCCACTTCTGTCGAGGCATCTTTCCTTCGCTTCTTCGTTCTGACGACGCTGCAGGTGTCTCTCCTGCAGGCAAAAAAGAACCCTTCGTCGCTGTTATTTCGCCGTTAGCTTCACCCTGGATGACTCAGACGTTCCCGGACCCTCTGTCGTACCTTCTGCTCCTCCTCTTGTTATCTTTCTGGATCGTCCAAAAAACACTTCTTTCTCTGGAATGTGTCCATATGTCGACCCCCTTCGTTTCCTGAGGCAGTGTGTGCTTCTGAGTCTACGCCTTTGCTTGCTCTTCTTATGCACTTCTAAGAAGTAACCAGAATATCCCACTCACCATGGAACGCACACATTGATACAGCCTACACCAGAGCAGGGCGACTGCTCTAACCCTTCCAGCTATCGTCCTGTTGCTCTAACTTTATCATCACCAAAGTTTTCGAGTCGCCTTTCATCTCCAAGTTTTCTTAACCGTTGCGAATCTCACCATCTTCTCTCTGGTCATCGGTGTGGCTTTCGTAACTTGAGATCCAATCCTGATGTCATTTTTTCCCTCTTACTAACGTCTAGTTATCCTCACTGAGACACACTGGGGAAGGCTCTGATGTAGAAAGATACATCTGACAGGGTGAGGCACCGGGGGTTTCATCTTCAGGCTGTCCTCCTCTGGTCTTCATGCTCCATTCTGTGCTCTCATGTCAAGCTTCCTCTCCGGCCGATCTATCTCCGTAATTGTTGATGGATGGCCTCTCCCTTTTTCCCTAGCCACAGCGGTGTCTCTCAAGGTTCTGTCCTGCCTCCAGCGATCTTCCTTCTTTTTATCATCAATGATTATTTTCTTTCTGCAAGAGATAAGAGAATGCATTCATAAGCTGACGACTTGGCACTGGATTCCTTCACTTCTTTCAAGTCAGCTTCAACTTCTTTCGCTCGCCATGTCACAACAGCTTCTTTAAACTCGGTGTTGGAGAAGCTCTCCCAGTGGGGCAGGCGCACCGTACTTTAGTTTAATGTATCTAAAACCAAATCGTCTTCCCATTTCTCTTCCTCCACCGTACAACGTGATGAACATACTTGGTATCGTGGTTACTATTCAGGCGTTGTGGTTACCACACATCACACAGATGGTCAAGTCTGTCTCTAAGAAACTTGGGAAGCCTTGTCCAGTTAACGAAAATTCTTGTCATGTAAACAGTCGCACCGATTATTATCATTATACAAAGGAGGTGAAACAGAGACGCGTCCAAAGAAAACGATTCACCAGCATAAAAGAGATGTACGAGTTGGCTGTGAGAAGAGTGGTGCCTCTAGTTCGTCACGGTAGAGACTGTAATCATATGATCGACTACAGCAATTGTCACCTTTTTTTTTCTCTCTCTCTCTCTAATCTAATGATTATCTCGAGAGAAGAGATGGTGAATCTAGTCTCGTAAATAGGTACTCATGATTTCAGTGTCCTTCACCCTCTCTATCATTATCCTCCTAAACAGCTTACCAGGTATACTCAGCAAACTTATTCCTCTATAATTGAACACACCTTTCTCCCGCTTGCCTTTACACACTGGAACTATACATGCATTCCGCCAGTCCTCAGGTACATCACCGTGATCCATACATACGCTGAAAATCCCAACTATTCAATCAACAACACAATCCCCCCCCTCCCCTCCCTTTCTTAAGAAATTACTGCAATAATATCCACTCCAGCCACCTTGCCACATTTCGTCTTAGGCAAGGCTTTCACCATCTCTTCTCTCTTCATCAAACCACTCTCCATGACTCTTTCGCTCCGCATACCACTGCTACCCAAGTACCCTACCTCTGCCATCCAGTTATCAAACACATTCATCAGTTCTTCAAAATACGTATTTCATCGCCTCCTCATGTTATCACTTCCTGTTACCAGTTTCCCTTTTTGTCTCCTTCACCGATGTTCCAATTTGTTCTCTTGCTTTTCGCATGTTGATGATTGTATGTCTGGTGGGGGTGTTATTAAGGACTGAGTTGGGAAGTCACTTGCTTAGTGATGGTTTGTTCATATTCATATGTGTTAGTGTTTTGTTGCGTTTGTTAAGGGTAAGGATGGGATCTGTGAGTAGAGATTGCTGAAGTGTGAAGAAGAGGTGATCTTTTTATATGTGACTGGGTGCTGGTAGGTAGTTGTGGGGTGGTTTGTGGTGGGAGGCGTCTAGTGCTGTTACAAGCTGAGTGCCGATCATGCTGAGGTGGGACTCTATCGCGAGGCGTCTTTGTCTCACTCTGCAGGAGTTGAGTGTTTGTGGTCACTTGGCAGCCAGTGAATGTTCCGAGTGCACCATTTTGTGTGGTTTGCAGCAGTAGCGGAGCTTCGTCTTGAGTAATATATAGGGTCGACGTTCTGTCACTGGACTGAACCAGAGCACTGAAGCATCTGTGGTAAACCATGGTAAGGTCTGTTGGGCCTGGTTGTGGATAGGGAGCTGTGGTTTCAATGCATTATACATGACAGCTTGAGAACGGAAGTAAGCGTATCGAGTATGATATATATATATATATATATATATATATATATATATATATATATATATATATATATATATATATATATATATATATATATATATATATATATATATATATATATATATATATAAAGCCATTAACCCATTGAGCGCGACGGTACATCACAGTAAGGTTACCATCATACCCAGGGACTGTACCATCGTGCTTAAGAGCTTAAGATAATAGACGAGTAAGAGTAAGTGTGAGCGACGCTTTTATCCCATGACAAACAGAGGTACTCACTACCGCTGTTGTTGTAAACCCAGACGTGCAACTCTCACACTGTTGTTAGTGATGCATCATGGCGGCGTCTGGCAACTATAGTGCTTGTCATGTGATCCTGGTTTGTTTACATCTCGCCTTATTGTCAGTTTGATTAATTCATTTATCGTCGTTCTCTTAGTCGTATGCCCACTTTGGCACGCTCTCTCTTACCCTCAATGAATTTGTGTGTGTGTGTGTGTGTGTGTGTGTGTGTGTGTGTGTGTGTGTGTGTGTGACCTATGAAAAGGTTGTTTAGGCCTTTGGCATTAATTCCTTTATGTGAGTTAGGTGCTCGTGGGTCAGGCCAAGACATTGCGTTAAAAGGTTTATTATTTATCTTGGGTCTGTATTGTAATGGTTGGATATGGCTATGTTGAAGGGAATTTTATTACCTTTTTATCACTTTCCTGTGTGTCTATGTAGGTTAAGCTTATGTGTTCAGGTTTGTGGTATGTTCTGTGTATGATGGGTCTCTGCTGGAGTGTTTGTGGTATGTTCTGTGTATGATGGTTCTCTGCTGGAGTGTTTGTGGTATGTTCTGTGTATGATGGGTCTCTGCTGGAGTTCTGTGTACGATGGGTCTCTGCTGGAGTGTTTGTGGTATGTTTTGTGTATGATGGGCCCTTGCTGGAGTTCTGTGTATGATGGGTCTCTGCTGGAGTGTTTGTGGTACGTTCTATGTATGATTGGTCTCTGCTGGAGTGTTTGTGGTATGTTTTGTGTATGATAGGTCTCTGCTGAAGTTCTGTGTACGATGGGTCTCTGCTGGAGTGTTTGTGGTATGTTTTGTGTATGATGCGTCTCTGCTGGATGTTGGGTTATGTTTGTGTTAGGTTATATTATTCTGTGTATGAGTGCATGCAGGTGTTGCATGTATGTGGGTATTGTGTGCTTGCCTGCTTGAAGTCTGTGTTAGGTCGTGTGTACAGGGTAGGGTTGCATGCGTGCGTGCCCCCTTTTATTTTGGAGTGAACTGCGATTGCTTGATTGCTTGTGTAGAACTTGCCTGCTCTGGGAAGATGCGTTTGTTCATCCATGTGAATTCTGCTCTCTCAGAGAGATTTTGGGATTTTGCATATTGTGGGATTGGTAATTCTTACGTCTGTGTTTGGGAGATGTGCTTCTGTGTCAGTTTGCTTGTGTGTTTGTTCGCGATTTGGGTTTTGCATGTGGGCTTGGGGGTTAGGTTTGTTTGTTCAGGGTTTGTGTTTTCATTGTATGTCCAGAGGGGTTTTATGTTTCTGTGGAACTAATGTTTTCTTTTGTCTTAGTGTGTGTGTGTGTGTGTGTGTGTGTGTGTGTGTGAACACCTATTTGTACCCTGTTCTATCACACAACTTGAATTCATGCATGCTCTCTGCATGAACCATGTCGTCAGTCATTATATTCCATTCCTCCACCACTTCTTAATTTCATGTTAGGTCGTCTGGTTGCTCTCTACCCACATTTCTCGAAGATCTGTGGCTGTTTTAGTCATCGACCTGTTTTGATAAGTTTGAAGGTTGTGCTCAGGTTATCCCCCACTCTTCTCTCTTCTCTGGTGGGCAGATTGTTGTTTGTATGTTACGTGGAAAGTTTTACATTCGTATTGCCCCGTGTCTTAACCTTGTATATATGTACCATGTTTACCAAATGGCTTCCTAGCTTCGTCTCGTCGATGTATATCAACTGACTGTTATATTTCTCTCTTGTGTATCCCCTGATGTGATTACTACGCGAAAGTGCACTTGGGAACTTATCGTGTTTCATTTTCTTCGTGGACTCATAGGAATATATATATATATATATATATATATATATATATATATATATATATATATATATATATATATATATATATATATATATATATATATACACACACACACACACACACACACGAACAAGCCTAAACCAAGCACCCATTCATCGATCAGTCAAGAGGGGAGGATAAACACCTGCGTTGAGCGTAAGCCGACTTGCCGCACCCACGAGTCGAACCCATACAGGGCCCACAGTGACACATGATCAGTAACGCTAACCACTACACCTTGGAGGCCCGTGTGTGTGTGTGTGTGTGTGTGTGTGTGTTGATGTTTGAATATTTGTATATATGGCTTCATGCGTATATTTGGCTGAGTTTTTGTATATTTGTGTGGTTTCCCTTGTTTACAGGTTTGCATGTTTGGTTGGTTGCTTGGATGTACATCTTTGTGTGTGCGTGACTTATTATACGTATCAATGTGTGTATGTGTGTGTGTGGACAAATTTGTCGCGTTAGAAATATAGTAAAATAATTCGCCTTTGAGGTAGAGCCGAACCAGTGTTCCCGCAGACTGCTCACAGCATTATGCAACCCTTGCCTTAACGACCTTTCGCCTCCTCCTCCTCCACAGATTATTCTTCTCTGTGTAAACATTGCCACACTGCAAAACTGTGCGCTACATCGCCAATTATATAGCCTCGCTCGGGTTGCATTGTAGATTATCTTTATGAGTTTTTTCTTTTTTCTCTCTGTAACCATACGATCAGTTCTGATCACGTCAGATAAATTCAGTACCGTAGCCGTGCTAAAAATCCAGGGGAGGGGAGACAAGGGTTCTTTAGCGCGCGTGAGGTGTAGTTTTTGGAAACCTTACGTGTGGGAGATAGAGTTCCAACCGACGCGATGCTGCCGACGCGGGATCGACTCGCCAGTTATTTACCGATCTTCCTCTCATATCCGCAAGTTTCCAGCAAGTACGTAACGTAATATAATGGCTTTTAATAGGTTAATGTCCGTGTATGTGTGCGTTTGTGATTCAGCGAGTGCGAGGAGTAATGGCGTCGCTTTGTCTTGCGTAGCGACAGGTGGTAACCGAGGCCCGGTGGCTGGCTAGGTGTGAACGAGGCGAGAAAAACATATGCACTCATGTCTCATTTATCACGCCTTGCCTCCGCCACTTAAGGTGTCGCACGGGATTACGTTTCAGGACTGCCGAAATACCTCTCTATTATTCACCGTTGCGTTCAATCCCATCCTGTCCAGTTTATTCCCAATGCTAAATAACTGTCCGGGGTGGGGTTGGCGAAGCCCTTGTGGAAAGGCGCCAAAACTTGAACGGGGTTTTACGACCTTAATCTTGGCAGCTGTTGTGTGGCTTCAGCATTAATCATTTCCAGTCTCCAAAGTATGATTCGGACTCACAGGGAGACATTGCTCACATCTGATCCGTACTCCGCTAGTGGGGGTGAATCATACAGTACCATCCTGATTATCAAAAAGGATTAGAATTAATCACCCCTTCACAGTACCATCCTGATTATCAAAAAGGATTAGAATTAATCACCCCTTCACAGTACCATCCTGATTATCAAAAAAGGATTAGAATTAATCACCCCTTCACAGTACCATCCTGATTATCAAAAAGGATTAAAATTAATCACCCCTTCACAGTACCATCCTGATTATCAAAAAAGAATTAGAATTAATCACCCCTTCATAGTACCATCCTGATTATCAAAAAAGAATTAGAATTAATCACCCCTTCATAGTACCATCCTGATTATCAAAAAAGAATTAGAATTAATCACCCCTTCATAGTACCATCCTGATTATCAAAAAGAGATTAGAATTAATCACCCCTTCACAGGATTATTTTTTTTTTCTATCGAGTTGATTATTGTTGATCTTGGCACACGTGAATTAAGTCTTCAAAAGCAGGAGACAGGAGGTTGGTAGACGACTCAGGAAGTCATGAGAATTTTGCAATGATGATGATGATGATGCGTTAAAATGGTAATCACTGTAAACAAAGAGGGAACGGCTCTGGCACCGGGGAAATGATGATTTATCCCACGAGATTATGAAATCACTTCGCAGTGTGTGAGAACTGAGAGTCGTACCCTGGGACCAACAGTATTTGTGACGTGGAAGATGAAGGATCTTGTTTTGGAAATTGGGGAAACTTTTGACCGAATCATTCATGTAATAAGAGACGGCAGAAGCCGTATTTTGAGAAATAAGGACTGCACATTGAGCACGACGGTACGACCCTTAAGCACGACGGTACGATCCTTGAGCACGACGGTACGACCCTTGAGCACGACGGTACGATCCTTGAGCTCGACGGTATGACCCTTGAGCACGACGGTATGACCCTTAAGCACGACGGTACGATCCTTGAGCTCGACGGTATGACCCTTGAGCACGACGGTACGACCCTTAAGCACGACGGTACGACCCTTAATCACGACGGCACGATCCTTGAGCTCGACAGTATGACCCTTGAGCACGACGGTACGACCCTTAAGCACGACGGTACGATCCTTGAGCTCGACGTTATGACCCTTGAGCACGACGGTACGAACCTAGAGCACGACGGTACGACCCTTAAGCACGACGGTACGATCCTTGAGCTCGACGTTATGACCCTTGAGCACGACGGTACGAACCTTGAGCACGACGGTACGACCCTTAAGCACGACGGTACGACCCTTGAGCACGACGGTACGACCCTTGAGCACGACGGTACGACCCTTAAGCACGACGGTACGATCCTTGAGCTCGACGATATGACCCTTGAGCACGACGGTACGACCCTTGAGCACGACGGTACGACCCTTAATTACGACGGTACGATCCTTGAGCTCGACGGTATGACCCTTGAGCACGACGGTACGACCCTTGAGCACGACGGTACGACCCTTGAGCACGACGGTACGATCCTTGAGCACGACGGTACGATCGATCCTTGAGCTCGACGGTATGACCCTTGAGCGCGACGGTACGACCCTTGAGCACGACGGTAAGACCCTTGAGCACGACGGTAAGACCCTTGAGCACGACGATGTGACCCTTGAGCGCGACGGTACGACCTTTGAGCACGACGGTACGACACTTGAGCGCGACGATACGCCCCTTGAGCAGTTTGATACGATCCTTGTGAACGATGATACGACCCTTGAGCACAAAAGTACGACCCTTGAGTACAATAGCTTGGCCTTTGACCTGACTCACAAGTGTCAGGTCAAATTATGACGCCGTCATACCTAAGGATCGTACCGTCGTCTTCAAGGGATTAATCAATTTGGATAATTTTGGACGTCCCTCAAGAATTGAAGGAAACCAAACCTTTTCATTTAAAGATTACGGAAAATTAGGGCACCCAATTGAGTAGTAGAGAGAAATAGAAAACGAAAAATGGGATAATGGCCCTCAGTACAATATGGTGGGAAACAGGGATCCCCTGCCTTCACTTATGGTTTGGGAAGGTGTGTGTGTGTGGGGTGGTTGGGGGGAGATCACATTCAAGAGTGATACAGGAACCTCTGAAAGGCGAGACCTGCGAGCCGTATCGTGTGTTCGAGGGCCGGGCCGGGGTCCAGCGACCAGCGCTGAGACTCGACGTAAAACCATTTAGAAAGAAACTAACAGACTTCTTTGAAGCAAATAGACGAACACACACACACACACACACACACACACACACACACACACACACACACACACACACACACACACACACACACACACACGGAGGAACGTTTTCTATCAAACTGAAATGGTGGAAGTGAAACGTGTATGTGGAGACAGGAAGATCACCAGATTAAAAGATGTTATAATTGCTAGATTAAAGTTAGATTATATTATTGGCTTTTTTTTTTTTGGCCAGTCTAGAGATAACGTCTATAAGTACTATTGGCGTTTTTTTTGCGTTATCTAGAGACACTAACATCTTTTAAAGTACTATTGGCGTTTATTGGACTATCTAGAGATCCTAGCGTTTTCTGGACTATCTAGAGATCCTAGCGTTTTCTGGACTATCTAGAGATCCTAGCGTTTTTTTTTCTTGACTATCTAGAGATCCTAGCGTTTTCTGGACTATCTAGAGATCCTAGCGTTTATTGGACTATCTAGAGATCCTAGCGTTTTCTGGACTGTCTAGATCCTAGCGTTTTCTGGACTATCTAGAGATCCTAGCGTTTTCTGGACTATCTAGAGATCCTAGCGTTTTCTGGACTATCTAGAGATCCTAGCACCTATATATACTTGTCTTTTTCGGCCTATCTAGAGATGTTAACGTCACAGGAGTTGGTCCTGTTTCGAAACTACCTGCTTCGTTCCCTTGCTTCATAGAGGATTGGAACCTAGGCGGTGCCATTCGGTAGTGGTGAGGTTTCGAACCCCCAGTGTCTCAGTAGGTTCGATTCGGTAGTGGTGAGGTTTCGAACCCCAGTGTCTCAGTAGGTTCCATTCGATAGTGGTGAGATTTCGAAACTCAGGGTCTCAGTAGGTTCGATTCGGTAGTGGTGAGGTTTCGAACCCCAGTGTCTCAGTAGGTTCCATTCGGCAGTGGTGAGATTTCGAACCTCAGTGTCTCAGTAGGTTCCATTCGGTAGTGGTGAGATTTCGAACCTCAGTGTCTCAGTAGGTTCGATTCGGTAGTGGTGAGGTTTGTAACCCCAGTGTCTGAGATCATGTACCCATAAGGTTATATCCGGGTGCTAAAGTGTTTGTGGTTACAGAATGGAGCAGCACAACAGCTGACGTTTGTATCACTGCAACTGTATCTTAAGAAAGGAGCCGATACGATTATCAACAACCGTATACGACCATCACCATCCGCATGCGACCATCACCATCCGCATGCGACCATCACCAAGCGTATGCGGCCATCACAAACCGTATACGACCATCAGCAACCGTATGTAGCCATCGCCAACCATATGCGTTTATCATCAACTGTATGCGACTCGACCGTCACCAACCGTATGCGACCATCACCAACCGTATGCGACCGTCACCCACCGTATGCGACCATCACCCACCGTATGCGACCATCACCAACCGTGTGCGACTATTACGAGACGTATGCGACGGTCATCAACCGTATGCGACCACCACCGGCAGTCACATGAGCCCGTCTTATACTTCACGTTGACTTCATTCCATCACTTGGTCACATAAGAAAGAAATCCCTCATTCAGTGCCCGAGTCTGCCATCAGCCATGATAAATAACTTTATTCATAATTCATTCCTATAATTAAGGGATCATTTTTCACCTTCCCAGGGTGGGCGTGGGTCGGTCCCGCGAGCAGATGCTATCACACAGCACGGGAGCCAAGCCCACTTTATCTAGCTGCCATTTCTGCCTCCCCATCCTCTTTGCCCCTTATCTCTCTCCCTCTCTCTAGGTAAAGGGGTGAACAAGGGTTGAGGAGATAAGGGTTTGGGATTAATGGGGTCCCTTCAAGATTCATGTGCAGAAATGAGGAAACCACATCATGTGGCGAAAGACGACTCAAGATTTTTCTTTTGTTCATCTTTAAGAAATACTCGTGTCTTTTTTATTTTCTCTGTCTCTTTTTCTTCTCACTACAGAAAAGGGAGAGAAG
Source organism: Panulirus ornatus (assembly GCF_036320965.1). NCBI lineage: Eukaryota > Metazoa > Arthropoda > Malacostraca > Decapoda > Palinuridae > Panulirus > Panulirus ornatus. The sequence goes on along the minus strand of NC_092227.1, from coordinate 61,670,297 downwards.
GAATGAAAGAGACGCTTGAAAAAAAAAAATTATGAGGGGGAATAAAGTGTTTTTGGAATGTTTAGAAGAACGCGAAGGTAGATTTGAAGCAGACGGACACAACGCCCCCGAAAGATCAGACGCCACATGGATTCATCGAGACGTTTTCGACGATAGATGGAAGGAGACCCACCAAGACTGAGGGTATATAGAGGAGGGAGGACTTAAGCGGGAGGGAGGACTTGAGAGGTGAGAGGACTGTGGAGGTAGGGAAGAGTAAGCCAAAGGGTAAATACATACAGCAAAATACGTACAGTTTTAAAGTACATAAAAATCATATGTTGAGAGCCTGGCCCTCGACCTGTACCAATAAGGGTAAGGTCAAAGGCTATGTCATCTACTTAAGGATCGTACCGTCTTACTGAATGACCCCACTATGTATATATATATAGAGAGAGAGAGCAATACAAGGTAGAAGAGTCATTGGGTCCCTTAATCAAATAATGAAGGGTAGAGATGTAAGTATGGAAGTGAAGAGAGGATTAAGGGACCACATAGTCCTCCCAACCCTGACCTATGCAGCCAAAAAAAAATAATGAATATATATATATATATATATATATATATATATATATATATATATATATATATATATATATATATATATATATATATATATATATATATATATATATATATGATTTAGGACTCCAACCCTCTTTATCTAATTTGAAATATACCGGGATAAACACGAACAAAAAACGAGTCACTTTGCCAACATGCAAGTTAAGGTGGAACAGACGAACAACATCTTAATAACTGTGAACAGTTTGTTCTTCCTCCTCGGGTAGATGGAGCATGAGGGAGAGTCAGTACTCGCCCCCGTGGCTAGATGAAACTGCATTGTTCACTTGTGATGATGAGCCACACATCAAACCCGATGGATCCTTAGGTTCATAGAAGTGTGGTGGGCCATATAAGGGATGAGATTACATTTATAAGTACTGTGGTATGACCCTTGAGGACGACGGTGATATATATGTGTGACACTCGAACACGACAGTTTCGACTCTTGGGGGTTTGAGACCCTGGCCTTCTTTAAGGGTCGGGTCAAAGGCCATCATGCCATGGTATCCAAGGGCCTTATGGTCGTGCTCAAGAGTCGGACCATCGTACTGGAAGGTTGTGTATAGCGAGTGTACACGTGACCGTCTTTTGTTTCGTAAAGAAGAGGAGATACCATTTCATTTAGAATTGGGTCACAGACTTCAGAATTAAAGACTTTGAGCTCCCCCTGAACTGCAAATGAACTCTCATTTGCACACACACACACACACACACACACACACACACACACCTCTATCAGAGGCCCGTCCCGTGTATGTTGTCAACGTACGGAGTGGTCCGTGGAGGGCGGTGGTCCGCATCATTAGGGGGAAAAAAGTCTTCGAGGTGAGGTGATGGACGCTGGCCATCTGACAAGCTTCAACAATTGACGGCTCCTGCCACACGTCACCTTTATGACCCTCAACTCTCGCGCGCCGTTGAGGTTGCCAAGGACACACTGATTTTTATAGACGCTGCTCGGAATACAATATGATCGCTGTTATGTCAGGTGTATTTATGGCTTATTTTTGTTTTTTCTTATGTCGACCATACATCTTGATGGTCCTGTGTCTTGGGAGTATAATGATGGTATGATATTAAGCCAGTGTGTGTGTGTGTGTGTGTGTGTGTGTGTGTGTGTGTGTATGTGTGTGTGTGTGTGTGTGGCTGCATACCCGACACTGCATTTACGGGGATATTTCGCTGTAGCAACAGATACCGATGCTAATGAGGCTGAGATGTAGCATGGATTTCTGAGCAAATAATGGTTTACATGGAGCAAATCAACGGATACGAGGCTAAAACGTTTCTAATGGAGGCGACCAGTCCATCAGTCAAACGTTTTCTGGAAGACACCAGTTCATCGTTTAAACGTTTCATGGACGTAAAAGGAATTCGATGGCAAAGTATTAAGAAAAAGAAATAAGAAGTACGGCAGATTCCATATAGGAAAAAATAATAACAAGAATATAGAAATTATCAGGATTTATAACACTGAAACATTTTACAAAAACTACGATCGTTTTCAAAAACGACAGCGATAGTGGTAACTAGAGAACAACGAGAACAGTTATTATCACTATTACTTTTATATACAGTATGTATAGTTATGTTTTTTTTTCATACTTGATCGCTGTTTCCCGCTTCAGCGATGTAGCGCCAGAAATAGACGAAGAAAGGCCACATGCCGTCACCTCCATTCTGTGACTGTCATGTGTAATGCACCGAAACCACAGCTCCTTATCCACAACCAGGCCCCAGAGACCTTTCCATGGTTTACCCCAGACGCTTCACATGTCGTGGTTCAGTCCATTGACAGCACGCCGACCCCAGTGCATCACATCGTTCCAATTCGCTCTTTCCCTTGAAAGCCTCTCACCCTCCTGTATGTTTAGGCCCCGATCGCTCAAAATCTTTATCACTCCATCCTTCCACTTCCAATGTGGTCACCCCCTTTTTGTTTCCTTCATTTCTGACACATATATCCTCTTTGTCAACCTTTCCTCACTCATTCTCTCCATATGTCCCAACCATTTCAACACACCCTCTTCTGCTCTCTCAACCACACTCTTTTTATTACCACGCATACCTCTTACCCTTTCATGACTTACTCGATCAAACCACCTCACACCACATAGTGTCCTAAAAAATCTATTTCCATTATGTTCTCCCAGCTCGGCACAGCATTATCTCATGCATTGTATCCTATAATACTTCTAGGACTACTATACCTTCAGACATATCTATTACTACCCTCCCAGATAACGTTCTCTCTTTAAATACATTTTTCAGCTCCTCCAGAACCTTCGCCTCCTCCCCAACCCTATGGCTCACTTCCGCTTCCATGGTTCCATTCGCTGCCATGTCCACTCCCAGATATCTAGAACACTTCACTTCCTCTAAGTTTTCTCCATTCAATCCCAACTCCTAAATAACTTCCCCTCAACCCTGCTGAACCTAATAACCTTGTTTTTATTCACAGTGACTCTCAACTTGCTTCTTTCACACACTCTCCCAAAATCAGTCACCAGTTTCTGCAGTTTCTCACTCGAGTCTGAAAACCAGTGCCATGTCGTCATTAAACAACTGACTCACTTCCCATCCCCTCTCATCCCCTACACTGCATACTTGCCCCACTCAACAAACTTATACCCCTGTAGTCTGAACACTCACCTATATCCCCTTTGCCTTTGTACAATGGCACTGTACATACATTCCTCCAATCCTCAGGCACTTCACCATGAACCAACCATACATACATCGAAAATCCTTACCAACCAGTCAGCAACACAGTCACCCCCCTTTTTTTTTAATAGATTCAGCTGCAAAACCATCCACTCCAGCTGCTTCGCCACATTTCACCTTACGTGAGGCTTTCACAATCTCTCCTCTCTCCACCAAACCACTCTCCCTGACACTATCACTCCGCACACCACCCTGACCAAAACACCCAACATCTGCCACTCTTTATCATCAAACACATTTAACAGTCCTTGAAAATGCTCACTCCATCTCCTCCTCACTCCATCACTACCTGTTGCCACTTCCTCTTTTGACCCCTTCACCCATGTTCCTATTTGTTCTTTAGTTATATATGTATATATATATATATATATATATATATATATATTAATATTATTATTATTTTATTATTCTTTGTCGCTGTCTCCCGCGTTAGCGGGGTAGCGCAAGGAAACATACGAAAGAATGGCCCAACCCACTCACATATATATATATATATATATATATATATATATATATATATATATATATATATATATATATATATATATATATATATTTTTTTTTTTTTTTTTATACTTTGTCGCTGTCTCCCGCATTTGCGAGGTAGCGCAAGGAAACAGACGAAAGAAATGGCCCAACCCCCCCCCCATACACATGTACATACACACGTCCACATACGCAAATATACATACCTACACAGCTTTCCATGGTTTACCCCAGATGCTTCACATGCCTTGATTCAATCCACTGACAGCACGTCAACCCCTGTATACCACATCGCTCCAATTCACTCTATTCCTTGCCCTCCTTTCACCCTCCTGCATGTTCAGGCCCCGATCACACAAAATCTTTTTCACTCCATCTTTCCACCTCCAATTTGGTCTCCCTCTTCTCCTCGTTCCCTCCACCTCCGACACGTATATCCTCTTGGTCAATCTTTCCTCACTCATTCTCTCCATGTGCCCAAACCATTTCAAAACACCCTCTTCTGCTCTCTCAACCACGCTCTTTTTATTTCCACACATCTCTCTTACCCTTACGTTACTTACTCGATCAAACCACCTCACACCACACATTGTCCTCAAACATCTCATTTCCAGCACATCCATCCTCCTGCGCACAACTCTATCCATAGCCCACGCCTCGCAACCATTAGGGAAAATGATTTGGTAAACAGAGAAGAGGTAGTAAAAGCTTTGCGGAAGATGAAAGCCGGCAAGGCAGCAGGATTGGATGGTATTGCAGTGGAATTTATTAAAAAAGGGGGTGACTGTATTGTTGACTGGTTGGTAAGGTTATTTAATGTATGTATGACTCATGGTGAGGTGCCTGAGGATTGGCGGAATGCGTGCATAGTGCCATTGTACAAAGGCAAAGGGGATAAGAGTGAGTGCTCAAATTACAGAGGTATAAGTTTGTTGAGTATTCCTGGTAAATTATATGGGAGGGTATTGATTGAGAGGGTGAAGGCATATATATATATATATATATATATATATATATATATATATATATATATATATATATATATATAGATAGATAGATAGATAGATAGATAGATAGATAGATAGATAGCCAATATAATGTTTAGATAATAGATTACTTGGTTGGTTGGTTTGATTGGCTTTAGGCCCAGCAGCTGCCGGGGTCAGTAAGGTGGCCGCCCAGGTCAAGCATCATCCCCCGACCCACACATCATTAACACCTGCTGCAGGTGATGACGGTAAGACACACATACTTTCTCACAACGTGGCCGTCCATGAATATAGTAGATATCATGATAAATATGATTATCATATTATCATTATCATTATCATGATAATCTGATTATCATATTGTCATTATCATTATCATGATAATCTGATTATCAAATTGTCATTATCATTATCATGATAATCTGATTATCATTATCACATCATGATAGATCTGATTATCATATTATCATTATCATTACCATGATAAATCTGATTATCATTATCATATGATAAATCTGATTATCATATTATCATTATCATGATAAATCTAATTATCATAATATCATTATCATATCATGATAAATGTGATTATCATAGCATTATCTTGATAAATCTGATTATCATATCATTATCATTGTCATACCATGATAAACCTGATTATCATAGTTATCTAAACACAGGCGTGGCGAAAAAAAGAGAAGCATTTATAATTATATGTACAAACTCAAGATAAAAAGATATAATTACTCGTTATGATTGTAAGTTATAAGTATAATGGAATAGTATAATCCATAGTATAACTAGACTCAAGAGTTATTATAGAAAATAATCATTGCAGAACCAACAATTCAGACTAAGACATATTATATATGTAGGTTTGATGATACGAAGAGGAGCTTTGTGATATAGCATGACTATATAGGCGATATATTCACGAAGTAATCATTATATTACTTAGATATAGTCATGTTAACAGAGGAATATAATCGTAATAATTCACACATGGAGTCATTTAGGATAATATAATTCCAGTTACGATTACAGACAGCTCCTAGATAGCAGAAGACGATCATAATAATACTCAGACAAAGTACTGTAGTAACCACGAGCATGACAGCGTTGTAAGTATGATAATATATTAAGATAAAAGAAAAATGCGAGTCAGCGAGAGACATCAAGGCCAGCCCCGCGGGGTGCCCCACACGTCATGGCCAACCCCCGCGGGGTGCCCCACACGTCCATGGCCAGCCCCCGCGGGATGCCCCGCACACGTCATGGCCAGCCCCCCCCCGCGGGGTGCCCCGCACTCGTCATGGCCAGCCCCCGAGGGGTGCCCCCACACGTCATGGCCAGCCCCCGCGGGGTGCCCCACACGTCATGGCCAGCCCCCCGCGGGATGCCCCCACACGTCATGGCCAGCCTCCCCGCGGGGTGCCCCCACACGTCATGGCCAGCCTCCCGCGGGGTGCCCCCACACGTCATGGCCAGCCCCCCCGCGGGGTGCCCCGCACACGTCATGGCCAGCCCCCGCGGGGTGCCCCACACGTCATGGCCAGTCCCGCGGGGGTGCCCCACACGTCATGGCCAGCCCCCGAGGGGTGCCCCGCACACGTCATGGCCAGCCCCCCCCGCGGGGTGCCCCACACGTCCATGGCCAGCCCCCGCGGGGGTGCCCCACACGTCATGGCCAGCCCCCGAGGGGTGCCCCAACACGTCATGGCCAGCCCCCCTGCGGGGTGCCCCACACGTCCATGGCCAGCCCCCGCGGGGTGCCCCCACACGTCATGGCCAGCCTCCCGCGGGGTGCCCCACACGTCATGGCCTGGTGACATTCAATCCTTGTCTCCATTTGTCTTCATTTAACGCCAGTCGTAAATTAGCCCGACGCTGCGTCTACGCGTGCCAGCTTATTTACGCTTGCTTGCTTTGCTCCATAAGCTGAGACGTGGGGGGAAGGTCGCGTTGCGTGGGGGTGGGATGGAAAGAGCTTTATTGATATATATACTTTCAATAACGCGTTAAATAATATCTTTCCTCGAAGAAGGAGAGAAACGCTTGAGGTTTACATCTTTGGTGTGAGCGAGAGATTCTGAAAGGACATTGGCGTGAGTGAGCGGCGGGGAAATACAACGATCGACGGACGAATTAAATGACGATATCAGTAAGTACTTAACGTGTGTCTTTATCAGTCAGTACGTCACAGCAGGAAATTCATGAATGAAGCCATACAACTTGATACACATAAAGTTGTGTATGTGTGCGATGCAAAGGTGTGTATTTGTGCTATCACTTATTTATTTATTTTTTTCACAGTAGCCGATGTGGTGCAGATAGAATTATATCCCGGTCGAAACCACGTCTATTGACGTAAAAGAGGTTCAATAACGCGTCTATCACAAGAAAGGAAGGAGTGTTAAGGAACTGAATGCCACAATAGATGCTGGAGGGGACTTGGCTTTCAAGTGTATTGGTTATTTCTCTTATAGGAGAATATTTTGTTGAAATCCTGGTTACGTTAGTCCGTCCACAGTTATCCCAGCTGTTCATCCTCCCATGGGGGTTGATCGACGAAATAGGTACCTAGCTCAGACTAAGGCACACACACACACACATACACACACACACACACACACACACACACACGTGTACGTTATGATTATATATATATATATATATATATATATATATATATATATATATATATATATATATATATATATATATATATATATACATATGTGTGTGTGTGTGTATTTATATATCACTCAACAATTAAGTCAGATTACGTCCTCATATCCACTCGTACTTAGATATATCTTCACACTTAATGCATGGGCGAATGCGTCAAGGGGAAGATGGATTGGCAGTCATCGTTTCGGGCGTAACGGCCGGCCGAGGTCATTATCAGGTCAAGCTGAGTAACTCAGGTTACTACCTGACGACAAATACCTCCATGTCTCACAACAGAGTGGTTACCATGTCTCACAACAGAGTGGTCATATGTTATGGGTCTTTTCCTAGACGTAGGTACTCGTGGGTCTCTCTCTCTCTCTCTCTCTCTCTCTCTCTCTCTCTCTCTCTCTCTCTCTCTCTCTCTCTCTCTCTCTCTCTCCCAGGCACCACGCCTCCTGCCACCATGCCTTCCTTCCTGATCCCGGTCATTTCCGCTCACCTCATCTAGCCAGACGCCCTCATCACCACTCATTACGGACCGCTGGTTGGACATTAGGATGGGGTGAGGCGAGGTGAGAGTATTGAGGTATTGGTCGTCGTGATCAGGAAATCAAGCGGGATTAGTGAGACAATGAGGCATGAGTGAGAGCAGAGTGAGAAGTTAGAGCAATGAAGGAACGGAAATGAGAGCAATGAGGAAAAGTGTGAACAGTGATGAATTGCGTCCAAGGTGAGAGAGACTGTAAACAGTGAGATGTTGAGCAAATATGAGGTTTTAAGTTGTGAGGGGTGTAGCAGGCATGAGGTGTGTGTGTTGTGAGGGATATAGCAAGCATGAGGTGTAACTTGTGAGGGGGGATTACAAGCATGAGGTGTAAGTTATGAGGGGTGTAGCAAGCATGGGGTATAGCTTGTGAGGGGTGTAGCAAGCATGAAGTGTGTGTGTGTGTGTGTGTGTAGTGAGGGTATAGCAAGGCAATTCCTCCTCCTTGCAAGTACTGTTTCGTTTGCCTCCTGCTCCTGTTGTACCCCAGGATCTAACATACCGCCAGTGTTGCAGAATGATTGCCTGGAGTTCAGAACGTTTTCTCTTCCGTCTTTCCTATAAACAAGGACGACATTCTGTCTCTTCCTCTCCCAGGTGTCTGGTCTGAAATGTGTCTGCTCACGCTTTGTGTTGGTGAAGGCGAAGTACCCTCAGAACCCCGTGTTTCAGACGGATCTACCTACAGCACGAGCTTACGTAATCTCCCTCCATTCTCATTTCGGTACCGCATTTTTGCGTTGATGTGTCTCATGCTTCACTTACGTTCGTCATTAAGGTCTCATCCTTCCACAATCCCTCCCCTCTGAGTCCTTCGCTCTCACAGTCTGCTCAGTTACCGATGAGTTGCGTCTGAAGAATTCATTCGTTCTCCCATGCCTTACCGAAACACGTAGCGAACCACTGTCGCCCCATTAACGCGTTATTACTGACGAAGCCTTGATTTGGTGGCAGGTCACAGCGGGTGACCTCACCCGACCCGATAACCCTTAAACACTTCGTTCAAACCTCACCGTCCTACCTTCAAGGGTTGGCTTTCTTATGCCACCCAAGTGCCATCCATATTTCCTCTGTATTCTGTATATCATCGTAGTATCTAGGGAACCTTGCCACCTTCTTTGTCCCTCAGACCCAGCCTCGCACCACTTCACAGAAGA
>NC_092227.1:61656118-61658618 GCF_036320965.1 Panulirus ornatus | reverse complement strand
TGACTGCATCCATAAATATAAACGATAAAGAATAACGAAATAAAGGAGAGGAGTTCAACACAGAGGCAGATATGTGACGAGTTTTTAGCCCCTTGTTCCTGTCAACGGCTGGTGACTTCATTACCATACGTACGATCAGTTCGGATGCAATGAGTGCCTAAAGTGGCAGCGTGCGGGTAGCCACAGCCAATTAGATCCATACAAGGAGAGTCAGGCACAGTCCAAGGTGCAACCATGACAGGTTATCGAACCTCCTCTCTTATATAGAGGGTCCTGCTCGGATCTTTTCTTCCTCGGACCAAAACGAGATGATTTTCAACCAGTTTTTGTTGATGTGTCTTTATTTGTTGCTGCCGTGAGGTCCACCCCTTTCAGGACCGCCTTTGATAAGAGGTTTGTTCTTTCGTGCCCTGTCTTTTGTGAGATAGCTTTAGAGAGAGAGAGAGAGAGAGAGAGAGAGAGAGAGAGAGAGAGAGAGAGAGAGAGAGAGAGAGAGAGAGAGCCTTTCACTCCCTCGCATGTAATAAATACGGGAAAGTCGTTTGATGATAAGAGATACCAAGTGTGTGTGTGTGTGTGTGTGTGTGTGCAAATGTTGCTATCTTACCCACTTTGTAGCCTTTGTAGCCATGGCGCCTCTGCTGTATCTCTCTCTGCTCGGGTTGTGGCGTAAAGTTGTTGTGTAATTAATAGTGGCACGAGAATTACTGGCACGATTTTCAGCTTAGTAAATCGCTTTAAATGACGCTGATTTTTGCGGAGAATTTTAGGTCTTTGTGAATTGCTTTTCCACGAATTGTTCTCTGGCAAGGACCAGTCCTAGAGTGGTTCTGAGGTAATGGTTATGTTTAGCCTGGTTCTGAAGTAAGGGCCAGGTTTAGACTGGTTCTGAAGGAAGTGGCCAGGTTTAGACTGGTTCTGAAGGAAGTGGCCAGGTTTAGACTGGTTCTGAAGGAAGTGGCCAGGTTTAGGGTGGTTCTGAAGGAAGTGGCCAGGTTTAGAGTGGTTCTGAAGGAAGTGGCCAGGTTTAGACTGGTTCTGAAGGAAGTGGCCAGGTTTAGACTGGTTCTGAAGGAAGTGGCCAGGTTTAGACTGGTTCAGAAGGAAGTGGCCAGGTTTAGACTGGTTCAGAAGGAAGTGGCCAGGTTGAGACTGGTTCTGAAGGAAGTGGCCAGGTTTAGAGTGGTTCTGAAGGAAGTGGCCAGGTTTAGACTGGTTCAGAAGGAAGTGGCCAGGTTCTAAGCCATAGGCCAGGTTGAAGAAAGTTCTGGTGTACAGAGGAGTGCAGACACACCAGAAGCAACTTGCATCTGGATGTCGTGATGTGGGATCTCTTTCATGATGACAACAGCAAACATTTTACTCATGATGACCGTGGCAAAACCTTCGCTCGTGATGATTGTCAGAAAATGACTACAGTGTCAGCAAACGTGAGGGTTGGTTGAGGAATATTACTCCTTTACAAGATGATGATTAATGATGATATTGATCAGAATATTACCGTTATTTTCATTTTTTTTTCGTGCGGAATACTGCTCCTTTAGATCAACACTTTCTGATATTCAAATATATTCTTAAGGTAGATTAAGTCGTCCACTAACCATATTCATTAACTTGAGAAAATAGTTGTATATATTTACTTATTACTCACTTCTTGCCCCCGATGCTTTCTGCAAAGACAGAGTGGTTCTAAATTAAGGGCTGGGTTAGAATGGTTTTGAGGCTCCCGTAGCGCTCAGGAAGCTAGCCACGTCTACTGGTCGGGACCACAGGTCACAAAGTGTTGTCATGTGTGTGTGTGTGTGTGTGTGTGTGTGTGTGTGTGTGTGTGTGTGTGTGTGTTTTGTCAGTGTTACATTGGTTAGGGCTTGGGGATGGGGTTATGAGTAGAGGTTACTGAAGTGTGGGGCAGGAATGAATACACACACACACACACACACACACACACACACACTCCATGAATCGTCATTATCTACACGGGGTTTCCGAGCATGTTGAAGTGAGATTGTAGTGTGAGTGTCTGTGTTCCATACTGAAGGTGTTCAAGTGTTTGTCGTTGCTGTGCAGCCTGTGATTGTTCCGACTGCTCTACTATGAGTAGCTTGTGGGTTTGTGATATTTGCTTTTGAGAAGGCGGACGACGAGGCACAGAGGTATCATCCGATCTCTCTCTCCTCCTGTGAGCATGTGAGAGTGAGAAATGTCCGTACATGATGTGACCGAGCGCACATTTGAGTAATGAGACTTGAACGCTCGTACGTTTCCCCGTCAGTGGTGGCTGAGGCGTTCTCAAGTGTAAGCTCACCGATGCGTCGTCTGCCTCCAAACCAGAAGTGCTGTAACACAAGGACGTCAGGGGACGTTTGAACGTGCAGTTTGACAAGCCAGAGTTGGTCGGCCTGTGTAAGCGAACACAGGCTGCCTCTCTCTCTCTCTCTCTCTCTCTCTCTCTCTCTCTCTCTCTCTCTCTCTCTCTCTCTCTCTCTCTCTCTCTCTCAAT
>NC_092227.1:61631118-61651118 GCF_036320965.1 Panulirus ornatus | reverse complement strand
GGGATGGGTTGCGTAGATTGCGCATTCTCGTCCTGCCACAAGACTTGTGATACTGTCCCTCACCGAAGATTGATGATGGAGCTGGGAGGATCAGAGGCTGGCTAGGCGACTGGATTGACAGCGACCTAACTAGGGCAGGAACAAGAGAATGGACGTCGGGGAAGCCATCTAGAGCTGGGCGAGGGATGACATGTGGGGTCCCTCAGGGGCTCTGTACTGGGGGCCATTATTATTTCTGATTTACGTAAATAACCTGCCAAACCTTGTCGGATCGTAGGCGCACATCTTTATTTATGATGCCCAAAATTACGAAGGAAGTGCATTGTGACAGAGACTGCAAAAAATATCGCATGGAAGACCAGACAGTGTACAACAGTGGTCGAACAAATGACTCATGAAACTCAACCCTGGGAAGGGATTTATAAAAACACGAGACGTTGAGTACCGCGTCAGGGGAATCAAATAACAACATTCGTACTCGGAGGAGGACCCACGAGTTGACATCCCCCCCCCAAACCTGTCTGCCAGGATGTCATGTGAGAGGGACAGTGAGGGAGGCGAACTGTGTTTAGGCTGACATCCAGATTGCCTTCAAATATTTAGGAAGAGACACACGATGTACATCGGCGCCAAGCTGGATTTTGGCACAACAGTCTGGTCTCCTCACTGGAGGAGCCGCGTAGACCCACCGTGGCCACGGGTCCAGAAGAATGCAGCAAGAATTGACTGGGATGGGCAAAGAGGAGAGGTGGGAAGCCCACGTTGAGCCCATTTTCAAAGAGAAAAACGTTTTCCACACAGCTGCCTCCACACACCAGGCTGCCCCCACACACCAGGCTGTCCTCACACACCAGGCTGTCCTCACACACCAGGCTGTCCTCACACACCAGGCTGCCCCCACACACCAGGCTGTCCCCACACACCAGGCTGTCCCCACACACCAGGCTGCCCCCACACACCAGGCTGCCCCCACACACCAGGCTGCCCCCACACACCAGGCCCCACCAGAATGAAGATTGAGAAAGGGGGAGAATGGACTAAGTAAAAAGAAATGTCAAAAAGCAAGAGAGTTTCGCATTGTGTTGTGACGCAAATGAAAGTGATATTCCAACCAGCCAGCATTAGTGATGTTTAAGAAGCAAGGAATGAGTGTTGCGAGATATGAAAGTTGGAGCAAAGAAACTGTGAAAAGTATGTTGTGAACGAGGCAGGAGAAAATCCAAATCTGTTCCACAAAATCACCGGGAGTTAATTGCCAGATACAGAACAGCTCATCAGGCTGAGGGATTCAGTCAGAGGGATTCAGTCTGAGGGATTCAGTGAGAATGTTTGCATATGTATGGAACTAAGCGACGAATTCTAAAGTGTTTTCCCAGTGGAAGACACAATAGCTCCAACACCAATGAGGTGGAATAGGGACGATGTTATGAAAAAACACTGAGATAACTGAGACAGACATTAACAGAATGCTAAAGGATCTTAGCCCTTGCAAGGCTCATGGTCCTGATGAAATTTCACCTTATGTGCTGAAGATGTGCGCAGAAACATTCGACTAATCATTAGAAATACTGTTGAAGTTGTTGCTGGAGATAGGAAAAGCGACAAGGGAGTGGAAAAGGTGAAATGACTTACTCATCTATCAAAAAGGAGACAGTGAAAAGACGCTGTTCTCCAGGCTAGTTTCCCTCACTAGTGTGGTCTTTAAAGTACTGGAAAAAGTGATCAGAAAGCAAGCGGCCGACTTCTTACAAACGAGAAATTACTGAAACAACTCGGTTTTTAGATACAAGGAGTCATGTGTAGAGAACCTCTTAGATATCTATGAGAGAGTGAGCTCTGTCTTAGAAGAGAAGGGTGGGTGAGTTGTTTTTATATGGAGCGCCAGAAAGCATTTGGCACTGTACAACATTGGAGGCAGGAACAAGGGAAGATTCCTCCTATGGATAAAACATTATTTTGATGGGAGGGAATAAAACACGCATGTCAAATGAGCCGTCTCTAAATGGGTTAAGGTCACATTGGGTGCGCAGGGTTCTCTTCTGGGAACATTACTCTTCCTGATCTATGTGAATGATTTGGCAGAAGGTATGGACTCCTGCCTGAATATGTCTGCAAATGATACAAAGGACACGAGGAGGATTGCATCAGATTACAAGTGGACCCAGACAGACTCCAGAGTTGGTCGAGTACATGGTTAATGAAATTCAACTAAAGTAAATGTATTGTAAAGCAATGAGGATGGGAGTGAAAGAAAGTCTCTGTACGGATAGTATCCGGCAGGAAATAAGTTGCAGGTTTCAACGTATGAGAGAGAGGGAGATTTTGGGGTTGACAGCCGTCCCTAACCCGTGATCGGTGTCCCACACGAAGAGAGAAGCAAAGGAGGCAGAGTGTCTGCTGGTGGTTATCATAACAGCATTCAAGTATATGGAGGAGGAAACGTTCAGTAAGCTGGTCACGTCCTACACTAAGCCAGGGTTAGATTATGCTTCACAGGTTTGGTCGTCCTTCTTGAATAAACACAAAGAAGTAATAGAGAAGATCCAGTGAAGACCAAGACCTGAATTAAGTGGGCTAAATCAGAGGGAAAAAGAGTTAAGGCCTTAGATGTGCCCACCATGGAAGAGAGAAGAATGAGGGATGACCTAATCACAACTTTTAACCTTCTTAATCACCTTGAACGATGCAGATAGCGAGCGGTTCTCCCAAGAGATGTGGGAACAGGACAACTAGAGACCATAACATGAACTTTAAGAAGCCACGTTTTAGAAAGGTTGTATACGAAATATCTTTTATACTTCAAGATCGATGGCCTCATGGAAGCAACAGCATGGGGTCGGGGGTAAATGGGGACGGTATATAGAAAGTTTGTAAAGATGTATGATGACATACAGAGATGGCTCAAGAGATAGGGAGCCATGTGTGTCAAACTCCCTCCACGTAGAGGGACCTACACGTCACACTGCCCCACATATCAAGCCGTCCTACACACCGGGCTGCCCCGCACACCAGGGTTGGACACACAACAGATGCAGGTGTGTCTCAGACGACCTACAACAGCTGCACATGTGTCTCGGATGGCCTACAATAGATGTAGTTGTGTCTCGGACGGCCCACAACTGGTGCAGATGTGTCTCGGACGGCCCACAACTGGTGCAGATGTGTCTCGGACGGTCCACAACAGATGTAGATATGTCTCGGACGGCCCACAACAAATGCAGATGTGTCTCGAACGGCCTCAGGTGCAGATGTGTCTCGGACGGCCCACAACGGGTGCAGATGTGTCTCGGACAGTCCACAACAGGTGCAGATGTGTCTCGGACGGCCCACAACAGATGCAGATGTGTCTCGGACGGTCCACAACAGGTGCAGATGTGTCCCCAGAGGCCCCCGCCTCCCGCCACTTATCCTGACGCGGCGGGAATTAATGTGCAGCTTTTAGAGTCAATTACGGCGGCCGGGGCGGAGTAACGGGCAGATAATAGACGTATATCGCTGACATTGTTGGTCCCGCCGCCTCCCTGGCTGACAGTGGCGGTGCTCCTCCTACCACTGCTGCTGCCACTCCTCCTCCTCCTCCTCCTCGTCCTTTCTACCACTGCTAATGCCACAGTTGCTACCATTACCACAACCACCACCCCATCACTGCTACTCATGATTATAATGATGAGGCGGCGGCCGTCAGCCACGGAGGGGAAAGGCAGTAGTAGACAAGGGAGTCACGGCGCCGTCGAGGATAAGTCAGAGAGAGAGAGAGAGAGAGAGAGAGAGAGAGAGAGAGAGAGTGAGAGTGAGAGAGAGAGAGAGAGAGAGATGCTCAGATAAACTTCCAAGGTCCTCAACACACAGCCAGGTGACACCCCCCCAACCCCCCACCCCACCCTTCCCTCCCATCACACCTCCTCTCTCTCTCTCTCTCTCTCTCTCTCTCTCTCTCTCTCTCTCTCTCTCTCTCTCTCTCTCTCTCTCTCTCACTTCGTCGTACCACAGTCCTTCATGACTGGAAGCCAGGCCTCGACCATACATACATACATACCCTGACTGAGAGTCAGGTCGCTCCTCAGGCCCGCCCACCCCCGTGGTTACGACGCTGCTACATATGGACATACATTCACCCTGATATTTATGCCTTACATTCCAGTTAACTTACTCCCATTGTAAAATAGAACGGTACGAAAAAAAAAAGCGTTGTCTATGAACGCTTCCTGATAAACGATCGCCTTATATATTAGGTTTACCTCAGCACGAGCAAGAAAAACCTGAAAGCTCGATAACTTTGGTCATATTTACGATAGCTCCAAGGCTGGGAGGGAAGGGAGGACAGGGTACGATAACATCGGCATGCGTACGATAATTGTCAGGGTTTCATCTGAACGAGATTGTGCCTTCATGATGGAGGGAAATTTACACTTTGCTTTGGCTGTACGAGAGAGAGAGAGAGAGAGAGAGAGAGAGAGAGAGAGAGAGAGAGAGAGAGAGAGAGAGAGAGAGAGAGAGAGAGAGAGATGGGCGACATGTGCGACATGTGTATGGGCTGGGCGTTCACAGAGCGTCTTTTAAAAGCGGGCCACACCCTCCCCTTTCTCGTGGTACTATACACAACTGTCACCAACACGCGTATGGGGGAATTTACAGCATATATCTTTTTTTTTTTCTTCACTACGGAAGAGACGTGGATATAATTTATAGAAATGAATGTGACACTCCTTGTTGGAACACTTAGGTGGAGGAGATGTGTCCCCCCTCCTTGTTTACTGAAGATCTTGGCCACTTGAGGCCAGTTAGTGCCGTCGTTTGTGTCATTACCGAGGTCTGCAGGGGCTCTCTGTGTATGTCGTGGTCCGCGGGGGCTCCTTGTGGATGTCGTGGTCCGCGGGGGCTCCTTGTGTATATTGTGGTCCGTGGGGGTTCCTTGTGTATATTGTGGTCCGCGGGGGCTCCTTGTGTATATTGTGGTCTTTGGGGGCTCCTTGTGTATATTGTGGTCCGTGGGGGTTCCTTGTGTATGTTGTGGTCCGCGGGAGCTCCTTGTGTATTTTGTGGTCCGCGGGGGCTTCTTGTGTATGTCGTGGTCCGCGGGGGCTTCTTGTGTATGTCGTGGTCCGCGGGGACTCCTGGCTCTCATGGCTCGTTCTGTATATCTTGGTCTTCGGGGACTCTCATAGCTCATTGTGTATATACACAAGGGGTCTGGAGGATTTTGACACATCCCTAATACTTGTTCTCTTCACAGTTAACATATACCTCTCTCTCTCTCTCTCTCTCTCTCTCTCTCTCTCTCTCTCTCTCTCTCTCTCTCTCTCTCTCTCTCTCTCTCTCTCTCTCTCTCTCATGCAAACACACACTTACAGGAAGATATATATATATATATATATATATATATATATATATATATATATATATATATATATATATATATATATATATATATATAGATAGATAGATAGATAGATAGATAGATAGAGAGATAGATAGATAGATAGATAGATAGAGAGAGAGAGAGAGAGAGAGAGAGAGAGAGAGAGAGAGAGAGAGAGAGAGAGAGAGAGAGAGAGACGACAGCAGAGACCCCCCACCAGAGCGAGACGACCCCCACACCCTCGGTAATCAAAGTGGGCAGTTAGCCGGACCGTCGGTCCTTCCAAGAGGTTCTGGCCCCACACACACACACAAGTGGGCCGGAACCGCCACTGTCCTCCGTCAACACTGCACCACCTCCTTATATCCTCCAGTCCTCCTCGTCTCCCAGCAGGCTCCTGGCTGGACGAAACACCCCATCACGCACCCCACGGCCGCCGTAGACATGGCCCTCAGTGCAGAGGGTCCGTCGAGACATAAGGGTAGAAGAATACAGGGGGTTGTGGGGAGGAGAAAGGTTTGAGTCTCTGGGGGGATAGTTGTATCAGGGGTTGAGTGGTGGTTAAGGAGGTGGTGGTGATGGGAAGGGTTATCTGGGGGAGAGACGTGGGGAGGGAGTGTACATGAGGTGGGGTGGGGAGTTGAGGGGCAAGATGTGTGAGGACGGGGAGGAAGCTGAGATAATGAGTGAGGCAGAGAGGGAGGGAAGGTGAGGTGGTATGTATAGACAGGTTGGCAGGAGGAGGAGGAGGAGGAGGAGGAAGGGAGAGTAAAGGAAAAGAGACGAGGAAAGGGAGATGGGATGGGGAGGCAGGAAGGCAGTGGGTTTGAGTGATGACAGGCAGGAGAGAGAAGGGAAGAGAAAATACAAGATGATGAGGAGATGATGGAGGAGTAATGACGGATGAAGCAGGAGACTGAGAGAAAGTGTGTGTGTGTGTGTGTGTGTGTGTGTGTGTGTGTGTGTGTGTGTGTGTGTGTGTGTATCTGTCTATCTGTTTTTCTGTCTTTCTGGCTGCCTGTCTGTGCGCACGCGTGTGTAGTTACCTATTTGTTGTGTATGGGAAGGGTGTTCTACACTCACGGGGCGCCATCTCTTAAACTTTCTCAACTTTCCTACAGTTTTTCAAAACTTTTCTATGCTGTTGCTATTCACAATTCTTTCGCTCAGTATTCTCATGGCAATGCGACATCTCGTGCTATTCCCAGCACACGTTGTCATCCTCTCTGACTCCAAACTAGTTCCTGCAACACTCCCCCGGCAGGAGCAGCGCACTGCAGGAACCTACCTGTTCCATCCATCATTCACTCCTGCTTATAGAAGCCAATAACAGTGACCCGCGCACTCAGTTCCTATGGATACCTTCACATGTCGGACATCAGCGTCATGACCGGGTGGATAACCTGGCTAAACATGCATGTCTGCTCTCGGGCCCCGACACCAGACTTGCTCTAACTAAAGCCACAGTCCACGCTGACCAAACCCCATCTGCCCGAGAGGAAGACCTCATGAGAGACCATGAAAAGACCAGATAACTGTAGTATCGTGTACTGTGCTCATAACAACATGTGCAGTGTCAGTGTATTGTGTACTTCCATGACCAATGTGTACTGTACCGTTGGCCTCTCATAAAGCTATCAATGTTAACGAATTAACAACTGTACGCTATACTGTGGCCTGAATGTTAGCAATGTACGCTACACTGTGGCCTGAATGTTAACAACTGTACGCTACAATGTGGCCTGAATGTTAACAATTGTACGCTACAATGTGGCCTGAATGTTAACAACTGTACGCTACACTGTGGCCTGAATATTAGCAATGTACGCTACACTGTGGCCTGAATGTTAGCAATGTACGCTACACTGTGGCCTGAATGTTAGCAAGTTGTGCTGTACTTGTACGACACATTATAATTTGTTTGGTATTATACTGATATTGTTAACTATGTTGCTGTCAGCGTTTGGGGTCCACTTGTCACCTTCCCTCCTATGTCGACGTAATGTACCCACTGTGCGCTCTGTACTGGCCTCCACCTACCCCTCGATATATGCCCTTCACCACCCACACTCTCACTGAAATGCTTCGTCTTTGTATATCTACACAATAAACACTCTAAAACTAAAAACTGAAACATTCATACACCTTTTTTTTTTTTTACTATGAAATTACTTCTTTACATCTTCTCTGACAACTTCATCCTTCTTGTTATGTCCTCTGGTTCCTCTGTCCCAACATCTGTTGATACACGGTTCACTGTGGGTGTCAACAAACTAGTATGAGAACTTTGTGATCAAGTAATCCCTTCCTTTTCTCTTTTCCACATTGGACAGGTTGATACCCTCTAACCTCTCGCTTTAACTCAGTTCTCTTGATTCTGGTATAACATTTGTTGTCCTCTTATGGACCTCCTTTGTTAGTTCTTTGTGCTTCTGCAGTGGATTGCGTCTACCTGAGCGGAAGGGAACAAAGGACACGTCAGAAGAGCCTTCCCTACATGGGTTGAGGTCACCAGCGGAGTGACGCAAGGTTCTGTTCTGTGACCATTACTCTTCTTGATCTATATTAATGGCTTGCCTGAAGCTTTGGACTCCTACCTGAATGTGTTTGCAGATGATGCAATGATCGCCATAGAAAAGTGAAAAGCGACGAGGATTGCATCAGCTCACAAGGGAAACTACACAGACTCCATCATTGGTGTGATAAGGGGTTGATGAAATTCAACTCGAGCAAATGCAGAGAAATGAGGATGGGACAATGTGAAGAGAAGCCTCAAAATGAGTAGTGTCTAATAGAAAATAAACTACAGGATACTGTGTGTGTGTGTGTGTGTGTGTGTGTGTGTGTGTGTGTGTGTGTGTGTGTGTGTGTGTGTGTGTGTGTGTGTGTGTGTGTGTGTGTGTGTGTGTGTGTGTTTTAAGCCTTATTTGATTATTGTATCGTAAGATATAAAGAGAAAATACACATATCGATAACCAGATGGCTCTTTAAAGGGGATGATATATGATCTATACACAAATAGAAAGATGGAGGTTGATATACAGTCCACAAATCATTAATGATATTCATTGAGAAGGAGCAGTTCTTGAAGAGATCTGTATGAGCTCTGGTGGGCTCCATATAGTCATTTTGCCGAACTGTAACTCGGAGAAGAGGGATCTCAGGTGACAGGGGGTAACGGTGGCGGGATGGTGCATCCTGAACTTTTGGATAAAGTTCAGTTGATGGTTGGAGGGAGCTGGGTGTTCTAGTAGTGTAAAAGGGACCGAGGATGACCTTGCATGTCGCTTTCTCCACTTACTGTTGTGTTTATATCTAGAAAACTAACAAGGCTGGGAAGGCATAGATGAATTTGGAAAGCAAGAAATTTGTGTAGTTCTTCCGAGGTTTAGGCGGAGAATGTAAGCCTCTTGGGTCGGCGAAGGATGTAGAGACGATAGCCGGGAGAATTGATGACAGTCCTGACGTATTCCTTTCAGCTTAGTATGTCGTCTAAGGTGAACCCAAGAAGCTCAGTCGACTGAGCAAGGTAGAGGTGGAGGGTGGTGTATCCATCAGAGCATCAGTTACAGCAAACCATGGAATGGAGCTTCTCCATAGCCGAGGACAGGAGGGTTAGTGTGGAAGCAGCTGGTTGTGTGGAGACTCGTCAGTGGAGTCAGCCAGGTGTGTGTGGGGGGGATGGTGTACCTGGTGTGCAGAGGGAGGTAGTGGTGTGCAAGGATCCGTGTGTGTGTGTGTGTGTGTGTGTGTGTGTGTGTGTGTGTGTGTTAGAGGGGAGGGGGAGGGAGAACACGGTGTTTGAGGGCAGTTTGACGTTTGAGGGCATCCTGGTATTTTGTGTGGTGGTGACTTGTGAAGAAGAAGCCATGTGTGTGCAAAAGAGCGGCTGTGTTACGACAGCAAAGATGTTTGGGGCGGTTTGGTATGCGTGGGGCAGCCGGGTGTGTGGGGACATCCTGGTGTGTGGGGAAAGCCATGTATGTAAGGTGTTTTTGGAGTCCACCGCCTGGGTATGTACGTGCGAGTCTGATTTTAGGGAGGTACTCAAGGGACGGCTTCTGGGGGTCAGCCACGTTGGCAAGTCTGTCGGAAGAACAGTGGAAGCTGCTGGGGGTCAGCCAGGTGGACAGATGTGTGAAGGTAGAGTTTATGGAAATGAGTCAGGCTTAACAGGTGTGTGGGAACGGCAGGAGGGAAGTGTGGGACCAGCCAGGTGTATGGAGGTGAGCCAGGCGTGGCAAATGCGCGGGAACAGCAAAAGGGATCCAGCCTCCAGCACCCACCTCCGTTCGTATGTAGTAAGGGAAGGGAAAGACCCGCTAACCATTAATAACGTGTTCTCAAATCTCCCGTGAAAGTGAGGCGGGTCATGAAGAAAGTCTCTGCCCTCTGTCATGGACGTCATTCCTGCAGTTTAGCCTCATGGGGGAGAAGCGCTGACGGGAGCCCAGGTGCCTCTCTGGGCAGTGTCAAGGGCGTCACTATCAGGCCTGGCCAACCGACCAGGTCAATTTTGGACCAGTGACTCACGTCTTCCAGACGCTCGACCCTGCAGCCGTGGGAAAGAACACCATAGTCAGCCGAACTTGATGAGGTGACGTTGATCTGTGTTGAGCAACCTCACGTTCCTTCCTGTGACGCAGGTTTTTGTTTCAAAAATATTTATCGTCGAAATAAACATAGACTGAACGTTTCAGTGAGAGTCTGGGTGTTTAGTGAGAGTGTGGGTGAAGGGCACATATCTAGGGTAGGTGGAGGCCAGTATAGAGCGTACAGTTGGTACAATACGTCGACATAGGAAGGTAAGAAATAAGGTGTAAAAGAGGGGAATTTCTAGCGTAATTGAGATGTCTTAACTCATGTTGACTGGTGGGTGAGGCAGTAATATCCTCACGAATAGAATACTGTTGTCTGTTAGCGTCACTGTGTAAGGTGGGCGCAACTGGTGAGTTAGAGAGCTTGCAGAGATCTTTCACGGTTCATATTGACGTGGTAGAGGACCTGACCAACTGGGAATGACCGAGGCTATACTATCTGGGGCGCAGGCGGGAGAGGTGTATTAAAATTTACGCTTGGGAAATCTAAGGAAGTGTGGCTCCCATCCCACAATATAGAAAGATGAACTCCCTATTGGTGCGACAACCATGGAGGAGTGAATGTAAAATATCCAATAAACAAAGTAAAAGAAAACATCTTACATCTAGACCCATAATGTGTTTACGTGGCCCTGCGAGCTGCAGTCTTGAACAGTTTAACTGAACCAAAAAAGCAACACAGGAGCTTGTTGGCCTCAGGTAGACGACGACCCTCGAAGCCAGCTTAAGGTAAGGGACGGTGAGGCAGCTCTCTCTCTCTCTCTCTCTCTCTCTCTCTCTCTCTCTCTCTCTCTCTCTCTCTCTCTCTCTCTCTCTCTCTCTCTCTCTCTCTCTCTCTCTCTCACTGGAATTAATCCTAGCTCATATCCAGCCACTGCACTACTCACATACCTAAGTTCGTCATCCAGCAGCAGGGGAATCGTGGAGTCCTGTGGAGTAGGCAATTCTTTGTTGTGACCGTACTACCAGTGGTACAATCTCATCTTTTCACAGTTCGGGAAGGGAGATGTATTCTCGCCAGGCCCTCTCAGAGAGAGAGAGAGAGAGAGAGAGAGAGAGAGAGAGAGAGAGAGAGAGAGAGAGAGAGAGAGAGAATTGAGGGGAGAGGAAGGTGCGTGTCTGGCCTAAGTGCTGGGTGTTGGAGCGGTAATGTGGAGGAGAAAATGGCAGGGTGTCAGTTGCATTGACACCTTGGTAAACAAACCGCTTCACCCCCCCTGTCGCAGCAGACCATGTTGGAGGCTACCACGACTGCCGACCTTCCCACCTCCACGCCTTTTATTTCACCCACACATCGCCCATCCCACCCACACCAACCCTTCAGCAGACGTTAGTTTTATAATCATACTTGTCTTACCTGAACCGTAGGTATGGGTGGGAGGAAAGAGTAAGAAGAGAAATGAAAAAGAATGGATGATTTTTTGACGGCTCGGGGCTTTCGCAGGACTGGCTATGTCAACACTGGCGACAGACGTGTGGGCGTTATCCGAGATTTTCTCCAACTGACGGGAAAAACTGCCCGTGACAGTTGGCGACGGTGACTCACGCCCGCGCCCGGCCACGCACACGACTTGTCTTTCTCTCTCTCTCTCTCTCTCTCTCTCTCTCTCTCTCTCTCTCTCTCTCTCTCTCTCTCTCTCTCTCTCTCTCTCTCTCTCTCTCTCTCTCTCTCTCTCTCTCTCTCCCGCGCCCACGTACAACGCCCAAAGCCCCCCACGCCCAGATACGTACATGACTAATCTCTCTCTCTCTCACATCTGTTACTACCCCAACACGTCCTCGCGCAAATGCGTATAGACGCCCACACACCCACGCCCATACCTCCCAGTTACGCCTCCGCCGCAAGACTCGACGTGCCCCAGGGGTCTCTGGTTGTCCTAAGAACCGATGTATGTTGTCAAGTGCCCCGCGCCACACCTCACCACACACTCACCAGCATCACACTCACCACTCAGCTTTACTCAAACACACACTAGTCCCAACCCATCCTACCGACACTCTTACAAAACGCACTCAACCCCCCCTCCATTATGTCGTCCTCACCGCACTTCATCTGCTACACACCTCTCTTCCCCACACACACACTCAACTCAGCGTTCACTAAGGCTCACTCGCCTGTACTCACGCTCACCACACACACTCCCCCCCTCACCAATGCACTCTGCCTTTCTCTCCACCCCCACCTCACCCTAGCCATCCTTTTAATCTGCCATCCAGTCGCCTCTTTACCCAACCTACTCACGTGCTCTTAAACTAATGCACTCGTAATCTCCCTGGCTTAGGTATCGCTAACCTCAGCCACACGGAGTGGGAGAGAGATGCTATCATCGCCTTAGTTCGTAGGGACGCATTAACTTTGACTCGCCCCCTCGGCCACTGGGCTTACATGGAGGGTAGAAATCATTTTTGCTTTCTGAAGCAACAGACTAAAAACGTCCCCATGATGAAAATCTCCAGAGTGCCACGACCCCGACTCCCATCCCAAAAGCAGTGGTCGGCAGCTTCTGGGATGTGGCGTACCACTGGTGTACAGCAGTTGGTGTGCCATCGGTCCATCGCGTGAAATAGTGGGTGTACCATCCGTCCATTGTGGACAATGGTAGGTGTACCATCCATCAGTCGTTTACGTAAGTTGGTGTACCGTTCATCCGTCGTGTGCAGTGGTGAGTGTAGCATCCGTCCATCGTGGACAGTGGTAGGTGTACCATCCATCAGTCGTTTACGTGAGTTGGTGTACCGTTCATCCGTCGTGTGCAGTGGTGAGTGTAGCATCCGTCCATCGTGGACAGTGGTAAGTGTACCATCCATCAGTCGTTTACGTGAGTTGGTGTACCGTTCATCCGTCGTGTGCAGTGGTGAGTGTAGCATCCGTCCATCACCCTCCGTCACCACTGTATGCAGGTTGTCTTCCTTCCCTCTGTACCCTCGATGTCATGTGATTCCACTCTGGCTAGTCACTCCTCCTGTAGTCAACTCTCCGTTTTATACAGGGTGGGTCAGGAGGGCTCAGCCCTCGTAGGAGTTGTTTCTCAGTCCGGGAATCAACGTGGTAGCTCGATGCTGTATTCTCGCCATTCTGTAAATGTCTTTCTTTCAGATAAGGTGACCAAGACTGAGCCCGGTATTCAAGACGTGGACGAACCAATGACTTGTAAAGTGTATGGATGATTTCCCTGGACGTACAATCTCAAGGCCTTACCTAGGAATCGAAGAATTTTGGTTCGCTATTTTCACTGTATCTGTGCACTGCTTACTTAGTTTTGGGGTCATCAGAGATTATTATCCATCATTTGCCTTTTGCATTTCAACAGAATTCATACTGTAGCTTGCCTTTCTCCTTTTTAGTACCGATATGCAAAACTTAATATTAAAATTCATTTGCCCATTACGAGCTCAATTTGTCTATGTTAGTTTAAAGTTGCAGATGTTCGCGTTTCTTCGTACATTCATTTCCCAACTTAGTATCATCAGCGATTTTTGATATCTAGCAATGCGGTTCATTATCAGTATCAATGATCCATATTTGAGAACTGGTACCAAAACTGATCCTTGTGGCTATCTACTTGTTACCTCTAACTATTCTGAGGCTTGACCCTTGATTACCACTCTTTGTTTACGGCCAATTGTCCAATCTCATATCCGCTGAAGTACAACCCAATCTCATATCCGCTGAAGTACAACCCAATCTCATATCCGCTGAAGTACAACCCAGTCTCATATCCGCTGAAGTACAACCCAATCTCATATCCGCTGAAGTACAACCCAATCTCATATCCGCTGAAGTACAACCCAGTCTCATATCCGCTGAAGTACAACCCAATCTCATATCCGCTGAAGTACAACCCCCATAAATTCCGTGTGACATAATTTCTGCTTGTGATCTCAAATCCGGAACCTTGTAAACAGCTATTTGAAAATCTAGACAGATAACATCAACTGCTTTACATTCGTCAGACATGTTGATTATATCGTAAACCAAGCAGATTCGCCAGACATGAGCAGTTTCATCGAAAACCATGCTGAGAATCATTTATTGAGTGATGATCTTCTAAATGGTTTACAGTTCTGTCTCGAATGATGGTTTCCATAAGTTTTCCAACTACAGATATTTAGCTATAAGATGATAATTTCTGGGAAGTGACTTATTGCCTTTTTTGAATATCGGTGTTACATTGGCAAACGTCCATTCATCTGTAACTTTTCCCACAGCAAGTGACTTACTGAAAAGAGCAGTCAAGGGCTTAACTATCTCATTTTTCGCCTCTCGTTTGTCTTGGTTAAGACTTATCAGGGGCTGCCGTTTTATTTACTTTTATTCCATTTATTGTTCAAAGTAAGTTTTCGGCTTTAATATCAGTTTCTTGAAGATCGTTCTCATCTCTTATCAGTAATACTGGATTCGGGATGTAGGTTGTGTCTTCGATCGTAAATGCAGATGTCATTTTCATCAACCATATCATCCCAGGTTTGCCTGTCAAGGCCAAAGCGAAGATCATGATAATTTGCACGTTTAAAATTATGTGTATTTTGCCTGTTGTCACGTTGACCTGCATGATGTGCAGTGTTGAAAGCGACCTCATAACTGACTTTTCGGTGATCACTCGTACGAAACCTTTCTCCAACTTCAACATTGTTAACGAAATCATCTGCGATGGTTTATGGTAAAGTATTGAGTTACCATGAAAGTGTACGGTGAAATGTAGAGTTACCATGATGGTGTATGGCAGATAAGGGCTATAGAAAAGAGGAATGGTGAATGACTCATGTCTTGGATTGGTGAGGGACCAGGTGAATACCAGACTACGTATGTACAGTTACCAGTGAGAGACAACCTCGTCCCTTACCACAGAGTACCAGTAACCAGACGCTTCATCACCCCACGCTGGCTCCGCTGTATCGCGAAGTACAACAGAATAATTCTCAGATTTCGTATTATCTAATGACCTCATCCCACCAGCATGCGCTGTACAAGTTATACAAGAAGGCATTAAACATCATGAGAACATTCATCGACGGGCGAAACTCTTGTAGGAAAGAGTTTATAGAGACGCGGTCACTAATGCTCAGACTTTCTAGATCTTCATAACTGAACGGACGATGATAAAACCTGCGCCTCTCTCTAGAATAACAAAATCAGCGCACCACAGCTGTGCTCATGGCGTAGGGAACATCTTGTAAGGATGTTTGGAGACCAAATATTTTCTAATCAGGGTCTGCTGTTGGCCGCTCCACGCTAAACACTGTTTTCTCAGTCGGCGTCAGCACCTCCCCCGCCTGGCTGACCTCGCGGGGCTGCCAGCCATACCAAGTGGATACAGACTGATACACACACACACACACACACACACTACACACTGCTCCAAGGTGTACACACCCACGATCGTATGCTGCTAAAGCATGGATACTACACAGTGCCCGGTACACTGATAGAGCGCGTGGACCAGACGCTGGGGGTCACACTGACAAGACTGAACGATGACCACTGCTACACTGACGTAAAAGCGAGGACCCTGAGATGTTTTACCACAGGGTATACTGCAGGAGGGTAAGGGGATCCTCGCTGATACACTGACGAAGGGTAAGGGGGTTTCAAGAATACTGTTGTCTCACAGCTATAATGTAGCTGACGTATTTCTATCCCAAGCAGCCGCGCTATAGCTGCTAACTTCACATCTCAACAACATGAAGGTTTGGAAGGGTCAGTGTGGAGAAATGGTGGCTTTGAGGTCGTCGCGATCATTCTCCACTTAAGTCTCGAAGGCCCCACAGTAACAAGATGCATGTAGGGGTACTGACGATGAGGGTTTTGCCCAATAGCTGGCGCGTTGTGCTCACCGCAGGGAAATGCAGAGTTACGAAGAAGGACTGGTGTGAGCTACGTGCTGTCAGGTGTTGTGTGGGAGATGGAGAAATTGTTATGTTTACGGACTGAGAGCCAGCCAGCAGCCTACGTGAGAGAGAGAGAGAGAGAGAGAGAGAGAGAGAGAGAGAGAGAGAGAGAGAGAGAGAGAGAGAGAGAGAGAGAGAGAGAGAGAGAGAGAGAGAGTTACCTGGGCCAAAGGATTAACACTTGAAAACCACCGAAGTGCTGGCTGACTGCGCAGCTGTCACGAACCCTCCCGATGAACAGTTAGGTTGGCTGTGGTACCGATTGCCTGGTCTGGAACTTGAACACAGGCCCGCGTAACACGTATATAGCTACGGTGACCACTACACCACAAGGCAAGTTACTGACTCTCCTCTCCCAGCAACTGTACACTGTACTGTACACCACTATACACTGTACCGTTTACAACTGTACACTACTGTACACCAATGTACACTAGTGTGCCCCACTGTACAGTGTTGTACATCACTGTGCACTGTACTGTACCCAACTTGACGCTGTACTGTACACAACTGAACACTTTGCCGCACACAATTGTACACTACTGTACACCACCACACCACTGTACACTGTACTGTACACAGTACTGTAGTACATGGGGTCGTGCAGTGAGCGCATGTCACGAACTTATAATGTTTACATTTAACGCACCGTCAGCATTTGTTACCCTGGTCTACGTAATTGCTCGTCTTGACCCGAGCAAAAACATGTTGATGCTTCAGCCCCACAGTCTAGCGCAAGCTAATGAGAAAAAGGCACTTGTTTATCGTTATATTATTATTATTATTATTATTATTATTATTAGTAGTAGTAGTAGTAGTAGTAGTAGCAATAGTAGTAGTAGTAGTATCATCATCATCATCATCATCATCATTATTATTATTATTATTATTATTATTATTATTATTATTATTATTATCATTATTATTATTATTATTATTATTATTATTAATATTATTATTATTATTATTATTATTATTATTATTATTATTATTATTATCATTATTATTTTCTTGTCAAAAACACCATGCATGAAAACTATCACTCCATTAACACAACTATAAACATTTACTTCCCCTTTAAAAGTTCTGGGGAAGTCTGTCTCGATACACTGCGGCGAGGCGACGCGACGCTGACACAATCACTGTCACAATATCACTTCTGCCTCCTCAAGTCAATCTCTCAGCCACAGTGCAGTGAAGAAAATAGTGAAGTTGGAGAAAAATGTAGCTTAGACATTGAAGCTTATTGACACAGTGGTGAAATTGATGAGAACTGCTATTGACGTTTGTGTGAATAAATTGTACATCTCCTTTTCCATAGCCAGAGGTTGAACCATTATGTGACATTCATTTTTTTTTTTTTCATTCATTTCAAGCTAAAAGTTTGTTTCTAAATTGTTCTTACATTTTTCATATGTATATATATGTATGTGTGTGTGTGTGTGTGTATGTGCATATGTGTGTGTGTGTGTGTGTGTGTGTGTATGTATATATATATGTATATTATCCCTGGGGATAGGGGTGAAAGAATACTTCCCAAGTATTCCTCGCGTGTCGTAGAAAGCGACTAGAGGGGACGGGAGCGGGGGGCCGGAAATCCTCCCCTCCTTGTATTAACTTTCTAAAATGGGAAACAGAAGAAGGAGTCACGCGGGGAGTGATCATCCTCCTCGAAGGCTCAGAGTGGGGTGCCTAAATGTGTGTGGATGTAACCAAGATGTGAAAAAAGGAGAGATAGGTAGTATGTTTGAGGAAAGGAACCTGGATGTTTTGGCTCTGAGTGAAACGAAGCTCAAGGGTAAAGGGGAAGAGTGGTTTGGAAATGTCTGGGGAGTGAAGTCAGGGGTTAGTGAGAGGACAAGAGCAAGGGAAGGAGTAGCAATACTCCTGAAACAGGAGTTGTGGGAGTATGTGATAGAATGTAAGAAAGTAAATTCTCGATTAATATGGGTAAAATTGAAAGTTGATGGAGAGAGGTGGGTGATTATTGGTGCATATGCACCTGGGCATGAGAAGAAAGATCATGAGAGGCAAGTGTTTTGGGAGCAGCTAAATGAGTGTGTTAGCGGTTTTGATGCACGAGACCGGGTTATAGTGATGGGTGATTTGAATGCAAAGGTGAGTAATGTGGCAGTTGAGGGAATAATTGGTATGCATGGGGTGTTCAGTGTTGTAAATGGAAATGGTGAAGAGCTTGTAGATTTATGTGCTGAAAAAGGACTGATGATTGGGAATACCTGGTTTAAAAAGCGAGATATACATAAGTATACTTATGTAAGTAGGAGAGATGGCCAGAGAGCGTTATTGGATTACGTGTTAATTGACAGGCGTGCGAAAGAGAGACTTTTGGATGTTAATGTGCTGAGAGGTGCAACTGGAGGGATGTCTGATCATTATCTTGTGGAGGCTAAGGTGAAGATTAGTATGGGTTTTCAGAAAAGAGGAGTGAATGTTGGGGTGAAGAAGGTGGTGAGAGTAAGTGAGCTTGGGAAGGAGACCTGTGTGGGGAAGTACCAGGAGAGACTGTGTACAGAATGGAAAAAGGTGAGAACAATGGAAGTAAGGGGAGTCGGGGAGGAATGGGATGTATTTAGGGAATCAGTGATGGATTGCGCAAAAGATGCTTGTGGCATGAGAAGAGTGGGAGGTGGGCTGTTTAGAAAGGGTAGTGAGTGGTGGGATGAAGAAGTAAGAGTATTAGTGAAAGAGAAGAGAGAGGCATTTGGACGATTTTTGCAGGGAAAAAATGCAATTGAGTGGGAGAAGTATAAAAGAAAGAGACAGGAGGTCAAGAGAAAGGTGCAAGAGGTGAAAAAAAGGGCAAATGAGAGTTGGGGTGAGAGACTATCAGTAAATTTTAGGGAGAATAAAAAGATGTTCTGGAAGGAGGTAAATAGGGTGCGTAAGACAAGGGAGCAAATGGGAACTTCAGTGAAGGGCGTAAATGGGGAGGTGATAACAAGTAGCGGTGATGTGAGAAGGAGATGGAATGAGTATTTTGAAGGTTTGTTGAATGTGTCTGATGACAGAGTGGCAGATATAGGGTGTTTTGGTCGAGGTGGTGTGCAAAGTGAGAGGGTTAGGGAAAATGATTTGATAAACAGAGAAGAGGTAGTAAAAGCTTTGCGGAAGATGAAAGCCGGCAAGGCAGCAGGTTTGGATGGTATTGCAGTGGAATTTATTAAGAAAGGGGGTGACTGTATTGTTGACTGGTTGGTAAGGTTATTTAATGTATGTATGACTCATGGTGAGGTGCCTGAGGATTGGCGGAATGCGTGCATAGTGCCATTGTACAAAGGCAAAGGGGATAAGAGTGAGTGCTCAAATTACAGAGGTATAAGTTTGTTGAGTATTCCTGGTAAATTATATGGGAGGGTATTGATTGAGAGGGTGAAGGCATGTACAGAGCATCAGATTGGGGAAGAGCAGTGCGGTTTCAGAAGTGGTAGAGGATGTGTGGATCAGGTGTTTGCTTTGAAGAATGTATGTGAGAAATACTTAGAAAAGCAAATGGATTTGTATGTAGCATTTATGGATCTGGAGAAGGCATATGATAGAGTTGATAGAGATGCTCTGTGGAAGGTATTAAGAATATATGGTGTGGGAGGCAAGTTGTTAGAAGCAGTGAAAAGTTTTTATCGAGGATGTAAGGCATGTGTACGTGTAGGAAGAGAGGAAAGTGATTGGTTCTCAGTGAATGTAGGTTTGCGGCAGGGGTGTGTGATGTCTCCATGGTTGTTTAATTTGTTTATGGATGGGGTTGTAAAGGAGGTGAATGCAAGTGTCCTGGAAAGAGGGGCAAGTATGAAGTCTGTTGGGGATGAGAGAGCTTGGGAAGTGAGTCAAGTGTTGTTCGCTGATGATACAGCGCTGGTGGCTGATTCATGTGAGAAACTGCAGAAGCTGGTGACTGAGTTTGGTAAAGTGTGTGGAAGAAGAAAGTTGAGAGTAAATGTGAATAAGAGCAAGGTTATTAGGTACAGTAGGGGTGAGGGTCAAGTCAATTGGGAGGTGAGTTTGAATGGAGAAAAACTGGAGGAAGTGAAGTGTTTTAGATATCTGGGAGTGGATCTGTCAGCGGATGGAACCATGGAAGCGGAAGTGGATCATAGGGTGGGGGAGGGGGCGAAAATTTTGGGAGCCTTGAAAAATGT
>NC_092227.1:61531118-61628618 GCF_036320965.1 Panulirus ornatus | reverse complement strand
GTGATTGGGAATACCTGGTTTAAAAAGAGATTTATATTAGTATACGTATGTAAGTAGGAGAAATAGCCAGAGAGCGTTATTGGATTACGTGTTAATTGATAGGCGCATGAAAGAGAGACTTTTGGATGTTAATGTGCTGATAGGGGCAACTGGAGGGATGTCTGATCATTATCCAATATATATATATATATATATATATATATATATATATATATATATATATATATATATATATATATATATATTGGAAAGGATCACAATAATTGAGCGCGTGATCAAGTATATTGAGTCCATTGGGAAGTGAAACCTCGTTAAGTTCCCAAGTGCACTTTCATGTAATAATCACATCATCAGAGGAGATACAAGAAAGAAATATAACAGTCAGATGATATACAACACGAAGTTTATGATACGCTTGATGCCGGACTTGAACGCACCCGACCTCCGTTCGGGTAGTCACTTGTTTACCAAATGGCGTCCTAGCTACGTCTCTTCTTTGTATATCAACTAAATGTTATATTTCTTTCTTGTGTCTCCCCTGATGATGTGATCATTACACGAAAGTGCACTTGGGAGATTATCGTTTTTCATTTCCCCGTGGTCTTATAGGAATATGCTTGATCGGGTGCTCAATTGTGACCCTTTCCAATATATACATATACTCGTGGTTGAGCATATTAACCAGTGTGACTTATCATAAGCTAACTCATGGGTCTCTAACTCAAACCTTTCAGAGCCCTTTGACCCCCGAGCTGGGAGAGACCTGCTTGAGCAGAGTGTAAATCTAAGTCATCTGTTACTGCCCACCTGCCCCTCACCATGCCCACCCAACACACGCACATACACACACACACACACACACACACACACACTTGTCAGCAGAGTTCTTCCTAATAGCATATGTATATATATATATATATATATATATATATATATATATATATATATATATATATATATATATATATATATAGATAGATAGATAGATAGATAGATAAAGATATATTCAGCAAGCTGTTCGCTAGAATATCTTTCTCAAGTTTGATCATCGCTCGTACAGAAAGAAGATTTTAGGGTGACCTGATCACAACCTTGAAGTTTTCAAAAACAGGTCAATGACATGTAGAGTCAACAATTCTTTTAGTGGCAGGACAACTAGAGAACATAACATGAGATAAAGAGAGAATATACTTTCAGAGTATAAGTGTGGGTAATGGCCGGAATAAAAGGCTTGAGGACATGGTTGATGCAGGCATCAATTATAGAAGTTGTATGACAGTTGAGATTATACAAGAGATGAGGCCTCTGTGTGCTGCTTGTATCTCCCTTTTTCTGTCTGTATGTTTCTTTGTGTGTCAGTATGTGTGTGTGTGTGTGTGTGTGTGTTGTGTGTGTGTGTGTGTGTGTGTGTGTGTGTGTGTGTATTTTACGTCTTCTTATGTTCTTGAGTGTTCGTTTGTCTGTTGATGAAAGTGGACGCACTATAGCATTACAGACACACATCATCAGACATCAGCCTTATTACGTTTTTTTTTCCCTTCTCTCGAATTACGTTTATCCGACCACAGTTGCTGGGGAGGACATATGTGTGTGAGCACCGGGGTGATGGCAGGGACTTCCTTGTCTATGAGCCACATTGGCTTTTGGCTTTTTCACAGGTTCGCCATCTCCGTGTGTGAGCTTGATGTTCGTAGTTTTAAACTTTACGATATTTAAAGGTACGCCATTTATGGTGGTCTTCGTAATCCTCAGTTGCCAAGTGCCGTGATACATTTACGTAACCCCACTGCTTTACAGTGTATGACGTAAGTGTTCTATTTAAGTTGCTGTAAGATCGATGTTTTGCATG
The DNA here is from genome assembly GCF_036320965.1 of Panulirus ornatus. Lineage (NCBI taxonomy): Eukaryota > Metazoa > Arthropoda > Malacostraca > Decapoda > Palinuridae > Panulirus > Panulirus ornatus. The sequence continues at coordinate 61,626,769 of NC_092227.1, read as the reverse complement.
CGAATAGCTCGGGAGAGTAACTCAATAACTTGCTGAGGACATACAGTAGTGACAGTGACCTTGAAATACCACGTGCGATGGTCAAAGTGTTACGCTGTGAATCTCTTGACCCAACCCTCTGGTGCCAGTAACACAGGAAGTGGACAATAGTTTGGTCTTCCATTGTTTCGTAATTGTTCCGGTATGTTTTATATTCCTGGTAGTACACACGTGTACTATGGCCCACCGTAGTCCTTCAGGCACGGTGGTCGGTGTGTCAGTGGCCAGAATTTAAACACTCACTCAATACCGCCTCTCTTCCACCCTCCTATCTCACCAGGGGTGTGTGTGTGTGTAATTGTTCCTACAAGCTTTAAGTGGTATCAGATTTTCTTTTCTATGTTTTTCATAGTTTTACAATTGTTAAAGATGTAACCTACATTTTCTACATATTTACCGAAATTCTGACTTTCAGTATTCCATTCACCCTTGACGTCCATGGGGGCAGGAGGAGGAAGGGAGGAGGAGGGGATGCCAGGTGCCTGACGGAACAGGTTAGTGCTGTACTTGTCACTTGAGGTCAGACCACGAAAACGGGAGAGAAGCGTCGCTCCTGCCGTCCACACACTCACCCACAGTCACCGAGAGACTCCCGGAGGAGCTGCAAAATGAAGACAGAAATTGGCTTGCGGCCTCAGCGTCGTGGTGAGACACTTGCGATAAACAGGATAACCATTTTAATTGGGTGCTCACATTTCCCACACTTGTGTAGCGGAGGACATCTGAGGAGCCCTCGCTAGACGGCTGGTTTATTTGGACAATAAATTACCTCGACGTGCAGAATGTGTGGAGCTGGTGGCCTACCGCTGCTGGTGGTACATGTAAGCCAGACCAGAGACTCACTCCTGAGTCATTGTTGATACATGTGAGACCTGGTGTCCAAGACAGTTTGTGAGAAATACGTGGTGGTCAGCCCAGGACAGATTTGCAACAGTAATGGACTGCGATGTACTTAACAGGTCATTTTTACGTACACGGGTGTTACATAAGACGTGTGAATTTTCATAACGAGTAGAACGAGGTGAGATGTGCAGTTAAACATTGCTACCATAACATGGCTGTTTTCTTTTAGATTTATGTGGCACGTAACGTCTTCTTCATGCTATTAAAAGATTTAAATGGCCTCAGTGATAAGCTAAATTCCCTTTAATGCATGAAGTGTCACCGTGAATCACAAATAGTTCAGTCATGATCTTTTATTTCAATGCTAAATGTCTCTCATATGGCCAAGTTAGCATGTAGTCATGTTAGCATGTGGCCATGTTAGCATAAGCGCAATTTAGCATACGACCATGTTAGCATGAACGCCTCAGCGCTCTCCTCGCGCCAAGGGGGCAATCCATGCCATTCTTTCAGCAGCAGCTCGTGGTCCTTCAGGCAGTCAGTCGTGCAGTCACACCGAGTGACGTCCAGCAGTTTCTGAGGAGCGGCGGTATGAGGGGCCCCTCATTTTCCACCCGGTGACTGTCCAGCCCAACAGACGCGATGTCTTCTGGAGGCACTTCGACCCACCTCACTGGAGTGGTGGTCCTCCTTCCTGGTGTAGTGGTTGCTGGGAACTACTGTTCATACCACGACTGTCCCTGACATTGTGATAGACATTTCAGCCGACGCACATTGACGGAAGTGCACGCACATTAACGGAAGTGCACGCACATTGACGGAAGTGCACGCACATTGACGGAAGTGCACGCACATTGACGGAAGTGCACGCACATTGACGAAAGTGATGGTGACCAGAGTTGGGTGTATCTGGACTTTACTTAGCATAGGAAGATCCTTCAAACACTTCTGTGTAGGGACACTAAAATTCAGGTCTGTACAAGGACCGATCTTGGATGGAAGACGTTGATGGTGTCTGGACTCCTGGATCAGCTACATTCAACCGTGGACGAGCTGCCTCCATGATCGCCTCTGCTCCCACGTCCTCACCAGAGACGAGATGGAGGAATTTCAGTAAAGACTCCGGAATGAACTCATCGTCTTTATCAGAGATGTGTCATAGTGAGTTGGGATATATATATATATATATATATATATATATATATATATATGTGTGTGTGTGTGTGTGTGTGTGTGTGTGTGTGTGTGTGTGTGTGTGTGTGTGTGTGTGTGTATCTTTCAATCGCTTGAGATCCTTTATCTAATTCCTGACAAGCTTGGCAGTTGTATGAGTGAGCGGTGTCATCTCATTTGTTGTCTTTCCAGTGGTACCGTGAAGGGTCACCACATTTTGCTTTCTGTGTCTCTCTCTCTCTCTGTTATGATATTTTCTGTCTCCAAAGTATTTCTTCACAACTCATCTTTCATGCTTGTGAAACCGTAAGGTTCACAGTCTTCAGGTCTGCATTAGTGTAGTCGCCCATCTCGTTACTGAAGGTCTCGATTATGTGTTCATCATCATCATCATCACCATGTTCTAGGAACTCAGATACTTGGAAAAATACATCCCTTCTGGTCACATCCCTTGGCTGACCTACCATTCATTCTCTTCCTTTGTTCTCAGTATGTTATTTCCATAGACCATTGGAGTGAGAACAAGCACAGATTTAAACTGTTGCACATTGTCCTGCGTATCATGACTGTTTACCTGGACTGTACGGCAGTTCAGTTAACAGATGACATCATGTCTCCAACTCCATGATATGGAAAGTCTGAGGGGAATTGCATCAGATATGTCGCGTCCTTTGAATGCCTTCAGAGCCTTTTGTTTGAGACAAAGAAGCCTCTCTTAACATCATATAGAAAGGAATTCAAACTTCAGAGCCTTTTGTTTGAGACAAAGAAGCCTCTTTTAACATCATATAGAAAGGAATACAAAGGAATTCAAACAGCAACAGACTTCTGAGATACTTCGAGGCTGTTTGTGACAGTGAAAGGTATCAGAAACTCACAGATTTGTGTGAGGAAAGTAGAAAAGCCTATGAATGATTTATAGAGAATCACCAATGGACTTTACATATTAACTAGAAAGGAGTAAACGAAATAGATTGTGAATGTGAGGTGAAGTATCTTATCCTGTCTTCCTAAACGCACATAACGCACCTGTGTTGCCTCTTGTGTCAAGCCTTAACTAGTAGTAAAACGGAGGACATAAGATGGTTCTGGGCATCACTTCATGATTCTTAGGTCAACACAGCACTACCCTGGTCGGCTGCCCACAACCGTGCTGTATGCGACTCCTGCATCATTCCACTACAGGGAAGTGACAACGTGAAGTTCAGAATCGTCAGCAGCTAAGGCTGCCCCAGGGTATGGCTGCTGACCCAGGGTAAGGCTGCCCCAGGGTATGGCTGCTGACCGAGGGTAAAGCTGCCCCAGGGCATGGCTGTTGACCCAGGGTAAGGCTGCCCCAGGGTATGGCTGCTGACCCAGGGTAAGGCTGCCCCAGTGTATGGCTGCTGACCTAGGGTAAGGCTGCCCTAGGGTATGGCTGCTGACCCAGGGTAAGGCTGCCCCAGGGTATGGCTGCTGACCCAGGGTAAGGCCGCCCCAGGGTATGGCTGCTGACTCAGGGTAAGGCTGCCCTTATGGCTGCTGACCCAGGGTAATGTTACCTCACTGGCTGTTGCCCAAGGGTAAGGCTGTCCCGTTGGTGGCTGCCCGTGTGACTGCTGCCCCGGGGTAAGGCTGCTCCTGTGGCTTCTACGCAAGGGTAAGGCTGTCCCCGTGGCAACTATCCCATGGTAAGGCTCCCCTATGGCTACTGCTCCAGGGATGACCGCTGTGTTTTCTTTATTTTCTTCAGTGTCAAAGTTGTCGTTTCGGGGATGGGGAGAGAGGTGAACGTGCCAGTTAGAAGAAGATATGGTTGTGGTCTGTGGATCCCATAGGAGGCAGTGGTACAGTGGTCTTCACGATCAGGAACCCGTGTTTGTTGTTTGATTATCTCCTCCAGATACTCCAGGAGAGGAAATAAAAAAGGCCTCGGCTCCCCCGCGATCATTCTGGGTCTCCTGCATACAGGATTTCAGACCGTGGATGTGAAGGGAGCAATGCGTCGTGGCAGGAAATCAAATAGTCGATGCGTTGAGGGAATGGGAGGTAAAATTAAAGGGGGTACAGACATTATGGGCAAGAGAACAGCAAAGACGGGAGACTAAAAGGTCCACAAAGTGAGAAATGGAAGTTTTTTTGCTTCACAGTAAACACGAACGCTGCTCTTGGAGAGAAATCTTCTTGGCTGGATGTCCTCCCGTTTTCTGTCAACCAGTACTCTCCTGAGTGCCTACAGCAACTTCTAAGGTGCCCCCAGCTCCCTCATAAGTGCCTCGACCTCTCTTACATGTTCCTCCATCTTTCTCTTGAAGGCCTCGAGCTGTGTCATGAGTGCCTCCAGGGACTGATCAACCCGCCGCACGGCTTAAATCGCTGCTTTAGTGTACATATATATATATATATACATATATATATATATATATATATATATATATATATATATATATATATATATATATATATATGATGAAAGCCACTCTCCCTCACCATTACACCTCGGGAAAAAAGAAAATGAGATGCACCTCTGGCGTTGGTGAACACTTGGGACGTGTTAGTAAACATTGAGCCATAAGCCTGAGCTGTGAGGGGGTTGTGGTCCCGGCAGACGAGGCAGGATGTGACACCCGCTGCCCGCCGCCAAGGTGAGGGTCGTCAACAAACTGTGCTCAGCTGTTGCCTTGAATAAGCAGCTGGAGTGATGGCTGGTCCCCTTCAGCAGACTGCATAACCATGAGAATACGACGGGGTGACTCTTGAGTACGACGGTACGACCCTGGAGCACGAAGGTACGACCCTTAGATACGACGATACGACCCTTACGTACGACGGTACGACTCGAGTACGACGGTACGGCTCTGGAGCACGAAGGTACGACCCTTAAATACGACGATACGACCCTTACGTACGACGGTACGACTCTTGAGTACGATGGTACGACCTGTAAGCAAGACGGAACGACCCTTGAGCACGACCGTTCGGCCGTTGAGCACGAGGGTATATGACCCTTGAACACGACGATACGACGTATGGGTATGATGACCTGACCTCAGACCCGACCCGTCTGGGTCTGTCTACAGATTAAGCCACAGGTATAAGAACGATGGCAACTGAGAATCGAATTAGTGTCAGATGGTAACGCGTCTTTTCTTTAATGAATGGAGCTCATTTGGAAGGTGCAGATCCCTGAACCGTTGTTGAATTTATACTCTCGCAAATCTTTGTTCAATATGATCTAATCTTCTATACCCACTGATTGAAATCCTCTCTACATATCAGTTAAGGCCCAGCTTTAATGTGGACTTTAGTCCGTGACTGGAGCCTCCAACGGGGGAAAAAAAGAAAATAGGAATCGAACGCGGATATATTTATTTGCTCTTCCGTTTTCTACATCCAGCCAAAACTTGCGAATGATTGGTCGTCAGTTTTCTTTTCTAAAATCCAGTATGAATCGATTCTGATGTTAGACGTGATGACTGAAGGCGTCGGTGGATGAAACTTCCCGCTCGTCCTGAGTCCAGGTGTTGAGGATCGCTTCTTGGCCATGGAAAATGTGTCACCAGTGTGATAGGACGCGGCATTTTGAACCACCCATCTGCTGGTTAAATGATCCGCGCCAACTCGTTGAGATTACCATTATATCACATCAAAAGTTCACCTTTTTACTCTTCTGTGATTATGTCACTTTGTACATTAGAGAAAGTTTTGAATAACTCGGCCAAGTTAGTGCTTTCTGAGACCATCGTATACACAAAATGTACGTCTTAAATGAAGGCCTGGCAGCGATGTCGTCCAACCTCACCTCCCGTCTCCACGGCCTGCCGTCTACCGTCTCACTCCCGGCCTGGTAGCGATGTCGTCCAACCTCACCTCCCGTCTCCACGGCTCTGCCGTCTACCGTCTCACTCCCGGCCTGGCAGCGATGTCGTCCAACCTCACCTCCCGTCTCCACGGCGTTGCCGTCTACCGTCTCACTCCCGGCCTGGCAGCGATGTCGTCCAACCTCACCTCCCGTCTCCACGGCGCTGCCGTCTACCGTCTCACTCCCGGCCTGGCATTTCGACGAGTTTGTCTGTCCATCCTGTCAGTTTTCGGGGTAGGTGTGGCCGGCAGCCAGTGGCCAGCATAAAGCCTAGTTTTAACTGTATTTTATTAATTAGGAAACACTGTTGTTCTGTTAACTCTGTGTTGTGTATTCGGTTATATAATACAATACCATATTTCCATGTTTTGCTATATGCAGTCTTGCTTGTTAGCATGTTATGAGATGTTACAACCCCAAAGCTATCGACCCGTAACAACCCGGATTAACCTTTTTGATCAGATAACGAATAATGGATTCTTAACACTTGACTTGGGATATCGAGAATATGGGGAAAATTGCGAAGATGGGGATTAAACACTTTGAAAGAGAAATATCTTCACGTATGTTATTCTGACAACCGTTTGTAAATATGATTAATATGATTCTATATCTGGTGGACATAGAATTATCATATATTGCTATGATGACGTTCATATATTACCATTGTAAGGCAAAATAGAGATTATAAGGGTAAGACACCACAAGGTGTTGTCATAAGAAGGTACACAGTACACCTTGACCCGTCCACACACACACACACACACACACACACACACACACACACACACACACCCTGGCCAGCGGACCCAAGTGTCGTAAACATTGAGGGAGTTGTACATCTTAATTGGCGGAGTGAACCTTCATGATGGGCGGGTCAGGTGGTGGATTATAAGACAGTGTCCCCCGGCGTGTGGGGAGAGCGACACCCTGCTGGCCGTGCGACCTCCGGTGGCTAGGGGGCGCCACTGCTCTCTCTCTCTCTCTCTCTCTCTCTCTCTCTCTCTCTCTCTCTCTCTCTCTCTCTCTCTCTCTCTCTCTCTCTCTCTCTCTCTCTCTCTAACACACACACACCACTCAGGAGGAAGGTCCGTGATCATCTCCCATCTTTTTTTTTGGGGGGGGAAAGACACAGACGGACCACAGCTTCACCAGGCCTGCAGCACGGATCAGAGGTGGTATAGGTGATCCCAGACGAACCCTCTTGAACGCCGTTGTTCACATTGTGGTGGCTATGTTGTAACAGTCATGAACACGGAGGTAAAGCTGAACATCTGCGGAAGTGGAATGACTCTCTGAGAAGTCTATGGAACGTGACGAAGCCATTAGAACTTTGTTCGTATTGTTGATGGCCGACCTGCCTGGTGAGAATGCGTGGTCTTTAGATTGTTCCTTGACACCTGAAGAAGGTGTTCAGAAGGATTTACCGGGTGGTGGATGTGGCTAATTGTTGACGGCCTTAATGACTCCGGCAGTTGATACATCTAAAGTTCATATATGTATATGCGCGTTCGCCGTTTCACGCGTCGCAAGATAGCGCCAAGAACAGACGAAAACCGGGCTCATTTGGTCACGGCTACTCGCTGACTGTCATGTGTAATGCACCGAGGTCGGGAACCACCCTGTCTGCAGATCTTTCTGTGGTTTCTTCTGATCGCTTCATACGCTGTGGTTCAGCCCATTGACAACACGTTGCCTCCTGCATATCACATTACTCCATTGGACTGTATCCCTTGCACGCCTCACACCCTCCTGTATGTTCATTCCCCGACTTCTCAAAGCATATTTCACTTTTACCATCACCCTTTCTCCTTGTCTCCTCCTCTTCTGACACGTATCCCGTCTTCGTCAGCTTAACCATTATCCAAGCTTTCCATATGTCCAAACCATTTCAGCACACCTTCTTCAGCTTTCTTAACCATACACTGTCGCCCTCCTGTGTCAAAGTACTCTATCCACTGTACGCTCTGCACTGGCCTCCACCTTCCCTTGGATATGTGCCCTTCACCCATACTCTCACGTGAAATGTTTTGTCTTTATACATCGAGACAATACATGCTTTAAAATCTCTTCTTGTCTTTACATATCGAGACGATACATACTTTACAAACTCTTCTCGTCTTTATATATCGAGACAGTACATATTTTAAAAACTCATCTTACTACCACATTTCTCTTCCACCCAGTCATTACTCGATCAAACCACCTCACATCACATATTGGCCTCATGCATTTCATCTCCAGCACATACACCCTCCCTCCGTGAATTTTGATATCGGGCCCACGCGTCTCATCCATGCAATGATCTTGGTACTACTATACCATCACACATACCCATGTTTGCCCTCACAGTGACCTCTGTATCCACACACTCCTCAGTGGACCCAGGACCTTCGTACCCGCACCCACCCTGTAGCTAACTTCAACTTCCATGTCCACTCCCAGGTATCTGAAATACCCCACTTCCTCTTGATTCTCTCCATTCAAACTCACACTCCAACCAACCAGTCTTGCTCCCCTCCAAACATTATATTCTTACCTTTATTTACCTTAACTATCAAGCTTCCTCCCCAACAGTTTCTCACTCGAGTCTGCCACCAGAGCTGTGGCATCAGCAAACAAAAAATGACTTACCTCCCAGCAGGTTCCCCAACCCCCAGCGGACTGTGAACACGCCCCTCTCTCCAAGACCCTATCATTTACCTTCCTCTCCACCTCATCCATAAACATTAAAAATCCTTAGCGACATCATACATCCTTGCCGCGGACTCGCCTTCACCTAGAATCACTTAACATTCTCTCTTCCGACCCGCACACATGTCTTGCTTTCTTTATAAAAACTCCTCACTCTTTGTAGAAGCATTCCACCTTCCAGAGGACATCTTTATCAGCTCTATCACACGCTTTCTGCATTGTAGGAAAGGAGTGCGAGTGATTGAGAGGTGTACAAGAGGAAGCGGTAGGAGCTCAGAGGAAAGGTGCAGGGGCCGAAAAAGAAGGCAAATGAGATTTGCGTTGAGAGTGTATCAGCAAACTTTAGGGGGAATCAGAAGAAATTTTGGAAGGGGTGACTAGTGTGAAGAGAAGGTGAAAACAAATTGGAGCATCACTGAAGGGGACAAATTGGGAATCGTTAACTGGCAAAGAAGACGTGAAGACGAGGAAGGGTGATTATTTTAAAGGGCGTTTTAATGTGTTGGGTGATAGGGTGGTAGATGTTCGGTGTTTGGGACGCGGAGGTGTGTGAGACGGATAAGCCATGGAAAGTAGTTCGATGAAAAGAGAAGAGGTAGTGAGTGCCATACGAATGGTGAAGTGTGGCAAAGTGGCTCGAGTGATTTTGATTGAAGTTGGTTTTCTTTTTGTTCTTTTGTTTCTTTTGTTCACTGGTTTGTTGGGATGCTAACTGTATGTATGGCTCACGGTGAGGTGCTTTAGGATCGGCGAAATGTCAGTATAGCGTGTCATTATAGAAATGCAAAGTGGGAAACATGGATGTTCAAATCACATTGATATAAGTTAGTTGAGTGTACCTGGTAAGGTATGTGGGGATTCAGACGGTGGCAAGAAAGCACAGAGCTTTATGCTGGAAATTAATAACATTAATAATAATGATGATAATGATGATAATGATAATGAGAATGATAATAATGATGTTGATAGCAATAATAATGATTATTATTATTATTATTATTATTATTATTATTATTATTATTATTATTATTATTATTATTATTATTATTATTATTATTATTATCACTTAATATCATTGTTATTATTATTATTACTATTATTATCATTATTATTATTATTAGTAGTAGTAGTAGTAGTAGTATTATTATTATTATCATTATTATTAATGTTATTATTATTTTCATTACTACCGAAATATATCTTTAATCTAAAAGCATGGTAGATGACACAATATGACCTGAAGATACTGTAATGAACAGACAAATTCTTCAATCTTCAATACATCATTTATGAGATATAGTCAACTTTAACTCGGAACAAAAACAAAATATTCAAATATATAGACCAAATACGTTGCTTTGGATATTCGATTACTTTTTCGATGTTTACAACGTATGTTTACTTTCCTTCTCTGGTTCTTTGTATATATATATATATATATATATATATATATATATATATATATATATATATATATATATATTCTAGTGGATGACCCGTTACGAAAGACCAATTCAGCTCACAGCATCCACCAAACGCAGCCAATCTCCAATTACCATGGCACCTTCGCAGCCGGAGATCCCGCTGTGCTGGACATTTTTTTTTCCACTATATATTTTTCGTGTGGTAACGAAGAGAGGAAGAAAGGTCGGCCCGAGATGGTACACATGAGCAGTGTGTTGAACGATTATGGTGTGGGTTCATTGAAGTGTGTGTGTGTGTGTGTGTGTGTGTGTGTGTGTGTGTGTTTTGGTCATGCGTTTTTGGTGCCTTGTTTATCTATCTATCTATCTGTCTCTCTGTTGTTTACCCATAGCCTATTTTCGTCTGTTCCATGCGCCACTTCACTACCACAGTAAACGGCGATCAAGTGTCAAAGAGAATGTATAGATATCCCTGGTGTACTGTGTCTGTGTCTGTGTGTGTTTGTGTGTGTGCTCGCTCGCTTGCGTAAAGAGAGAGAGAGAGAGAGAGAGAGAGAGAGAGAGAGAGAGAGAGAGAGAGAGAGAGAGAGAGAGAGAGAGAGAGAGAGAGAGAGAGAGAGAGGGAGATGGTGTCTGTTGGTTTAGTAAGAAAGTAGCGGAGAAGTGTTCAGTGTGTGTGGTGATGGATGGCCTGTGTTTCTCTGGCGTCTTTTGAAGTTGCGGGGGGGGCACCACCGAGCGTGTTCTATGTTTGTCTGGGGTCTGGCGCGCGTGTCTCTAGTTTGTGACTTTTCCTGGGTTCTGTTTTCTGTCAAGTTGTGCCCGTCATTACGTCCCTTGAGCACGGCGGTACGATCCTTGAGCGCGACGGTACGACCCTTGAGCACGACGGTACGTCCCTTGAGCACGACGGTACGATCCCTGAGCACGACGGTACGATCCTTGAGCACGATGGTACGTTCCTTGAGCACGACGGTACGATCCTTGAGCACGACGGTACGACCCTTGAGCACGGCGGTACGATCCTTGAGCACGATGGTACGTTCCTTGAGCACGACGGTACGATCCTTGAGCACGACAGTACGACCCTTGAGCACGACGGTACGATCCCTGAGCACGGCGGTACGTCCCTTGAGCACGACGGTACGATCCTTGAACACGACGGTACGACCCTTGAGCACGACGGTACGATCCTTGAGCACGATGGTACGATCCTTGAGCACGACGGTACGATCCTTGAGCACGACGGTACGATCGTTGAGCACGACGGTACGATCCTTGAGCACGACTGTACGTTCCTTGAGCACGACGGTACGACGACTGGATAACGTGGTCTAGACTTTGACCTGACCTGTAGGGGTCAGGTCAAAGGTGAAATGATGATATCGAAAGGTCATACCATCGTGCCTATAGGTCGTACCGTTGTGCTCAGGGGTCGTAATGACTTGCTCAAGAGGCTAAACATGTCCCGTGCTACACACACACACACACACACACACACACACACACACACACACACACACACACCCGTCTGCCCTTTCCACCAGGCGTGTCCAGCCTCCGCCCGCCAGGCATCACCCTGACGTTAATGATCCAATTAAGTGGTTGTGTGCGTCTCAACTGAGCCATCTTGGCTATAAAGCGGGTCACTTTGTTAAAAACCGCTTGTATGGTCTTTATGCCCTGTGGTAAGCGGGTTACTTTGTTGAAGACCGCTTGTGTGATGGTCTTCATGCCGTGTGGAAAGCGTCCTCCTCTGAATACGAACGGTAGAAAATGGGATGCGGTAGAGAAAGAGATCGCCGTTTCCCACCAGTATCGAAGGCAGATGAAAAGAACGAAAAAAACATTAATATTAACACGACCTTTCCTGGTGAGAGTTATAGATATTGGATATATGACTCCATTACCTGTGACCGAAGGTATATAGGACTCATTACCGGTGAACGCAGTATTAAGAAATTGAAATCTGATAGCCAGTCTGGCTCTTAGTAAAGGGCTGTGTTTTGTGTGTGTGTGTGTGTGTGTGTGTGTGTGTGTGTGTGTGTGTGTGTGTGTGTGTGTGTGTTGTCACGACTTGCTTCATGACGCGGGGTCTCCTGTTGGCGTAGCACACGTCTGTCTAACTCTTTAAATTCACAAATGTTTCTAGTGGTATGTATGTACCTTTTGACTTTATCCCTCGCCTATATCCTAAGTCCACTGGTTATGCTGGGGGAGGACGTAGTACTTCCCCTCCCATCTCTCCTGACGCAGGTCTGACCGTGATATTCGCCACAGGAGCGGCTAGTGTGTTGTCCACACCTACCCATCTTGTGGACGGTGGCGCCGAAAGATGGGTATGGGATGTACACATGGCCCAGGTGATGGGAGTTCCACTGGTTATATGTAAACTGGTTAATGTTAAACAAATTTCAAAAAAAGATCATCTTTACAGAAAATTAGAATTGGTTATCATGTGCCCACTTAATCCTCCGGGATATAGATCGTGGAACTTCCCTCCCCTTGCGATCATTTTATTCAATACTGATACCACCTGAAGTGGGTTCCTTCGAACCTTCTCCAGCAGCTCTAAGCACTACCTTAACATGAATCATATTCCCGCTTGTGTCAGACAGGTGTCTCATATATCGCCTTCAACATTTTGCTATTTATTGAGCTCAGTTTCTCACACATTCTCTCTCTCGTGACATTTTTTTTTGATGGTAAGTTCAGCATAGAGACACCTGCAAAGTTCCCTTCTTCAGGTTGATCTCTAGTTACCTGTGCCCTTCAGTACGGTGCTGGGTCGGTACTGTGGGTGGCTTCGCCCTCCCGGGGGCCACCGTTGTGGTCCAGGTTACTTGGGACGAGTTGGTTGGGTAATAGATTGTGGGGCATCATCCACCCAGATGAAATACTGTACAACCCACCCGGCTTGCGTGTCTGAAGCAGGTGCTCAGGGACCGTCTTTAACCTCCCCACTTCACCCCTGGTGTCAGAACAGCTCCCCTTCGTTTCTGTCTCATCAAAACTATATATATTTTCCCCTACATGCACCATACACTTATTCCCCCCCCCCCCCTTTTTTTTTATTTTCTCTTTGCACTAGTTTTCACATCTTCCTTCCACGTCTCCCGCCGTGTGAGGGGAAAACATGTATGTTTTTGCTGTTTCCCTTTTTTTTTTATTACGTTTTCCCCTCAGTGGAGGGGAGACCACAGTGTTTGCTCAGTCTTATTTTCATTATCTTTTTTTTTATGTATTTTTCTTTCCACTAATCATCACCATTTGCCTACCCTCCGACCTGACTCGTCAAAGGTGTTGAGGGAGTGGTGGAGCCACGACTGTTGTGGGTATTTTAAGATGTTTTTATTTCCTGTCGAGTGCGAAGTGAATTGAGATTTATCGCGGTTGTATTGAAGCCTGCGTCTGGGTTGTTCTTTGATCTTAACTCGTGAAGGGTTGGGTTAGAATTAATGCTGTCGATGGTGTAGTGAAGATGGCCTTGGTAGAGGGTACAGTGAGGATGCGTTCCTCTTAGGTGAGTGTGGTGGAGTTTAGGTTATCGATGATGTAGTGACAGTGGAGTGGCCCTCTGTAGTGACTGTGGAGTGGCCCCTCTGTAGTGACTGTGGAGTGGCCCCTCTGTAGTGACTGTGGAATGGCCTTCTGTAGTGACTGTGGAGTGGCCCCTCTGTAGTGACTGTGATGGTGAGGCAGGATGTGGAAGGGGACGTATTGCATTCCCACGTAAATCTTGGCATTTCTCGTTTCCTTGTGCATCTTGAGACTCGATTCTTTCCTCTTATCACCAGTTTAGTTTCGCAAGGCGAGATCCTTCGGCAATATCCTTTCCTTTATGAACGATTTTTGGTCATCCATTGTATTTATCATGGTCTAATATGTAGCTTTAAGCCTCAGAATCGCCTCTCTCGCTTTTCCTCACTTTCTCTGTTTTCTTCTTTCTAGTCGGTCCATTTTCTTATATTTATGGGCAAACTTCTGCATTCCCTGCCAACAGTGGTGTTCCGTAGGTTCCTGTTTAGTCACCCATTCTTTTCCTCATATCCAACTTCCTTCATAATCCAGTTCATTTTAGTGTAGTCACGTCTGCATTCCTCCATGGGTTTCAACCCTACTTTGCCTTGTCTTTCAGGATCTGGGCCTCATCTCGTCTCGTCTCAGCTGTTTCAGTTAAAATGTATGTGGAGAGGGCTTTCGGTGAGGCAGGCGTCACATAATTAACTTTTAAGTCCCCCTAAAACTCACACTAAGAGTTGCCATGACTTTCCCATTAGCTTTGACGGTTTTTGAAGATTCGTATTCTGTATTGACCACAAAGTATGCAATACAGTACATGTACGGTGTGGAAACCGTAACCAGTTTGGCAAAAATTTGGCTGCGTTTCTCGGGGAATCAAAATAGGATGAATTACAGGTGTTCCTCTGACCTGGGTGATGCTGTCGCAAACACAGGGACGAATAACACGAGGAGAGCCATCGACCACTCGGATCAGAATCGCGCCATGGCGAGCGGGGTATGCCATGCTCATGACCCTTACTGGCTGACTCACGTCTCTGTCGCTCCGAGACAGGAGCCACGACCCGCACTCGGTAAGTGATTGTGTCCACAACAGAGGGTCGCGGTGTGGAGATACGGACTTGTTGACTGGAGGAAGGCAAGGAGGAGAAAGCACCGTGGGAAATGGAAGTTGGAGGCGACTGTTGAAACGCATGATATACACGAACTGTAAAGATGCTCTATCACCAAAGTGATATATATATATATATATATATATATATATATATATATATATATATATATATATATATATATATATATATAGAGAGAGAGAGAGAGAGAGAGAGAGAGAGAGAGAGAGAGAGAGAGAGAGAATTCTAAGCACCGTAAGATTTAATCTATCATTTCCTTGTTCTTTCAGTGTCTTACGTCACTGTCATTGCACTGTTGTTAACCCAGACTGTGGGTGATGTGTTCCGTTCCCTGAGACATACATATAGTTCCTGAGATATCTTGGCCATACTACTTACTCCTATAGAACTCTCTCAACCACCCAACCTCCTCGCCCCCGACCACGTCATCTGTTTTAACAGTTATCTGTTATTACGACTGTGAGTGTTAACTGTTTACCTTGAACTGTGACGGTCGTTGGCGGGACAGTCTCCCTCCCTGTTACGTACTGTACCGTACCTGCACACCGTCACATCACAGGACCTGACTGGTGTATATTCAGCTGTCGTAAATTTGCCGAAACTCCTTTTGAATCCGACGGTGCGACCCTGAACCAAGACGGGTCGACCTTCCGGTACGACGTTACGACCCATAAGAACAACGCTACTACCCCCTGAGCACGACGATACGACCCAAAGGAATGATGTTGGCCTCTGGCCAGGTCATCATGATGAAGGATCGTACCGTCGTGATGAAGAGTCGTACTGTTGTGCTCAGAATCTGTACCGTCGTGCTCCAGGGTCATACCGTCGTGGTGAGGGGTCCTGCCGTCGTGATCAATGGTCGTAGGGTTGTGCTCAAGGATCGCAGGGTCGTGCTCAAAGATCGTAGGGTCGTGCTCAAGGATCGTAGGGTCGTGCTCAATGGTCGCAGCGTCGTATTCAAGGATCGTAGGGTTGTGCTCAAGGATCGTAAGGTCGTGCTTAAGGATCGTAGGGTCGTGCTCAAGGATCGTATCGTCGTGCTCTAAAGATCGTAAGGTCGTGCTTAAGGATCGTAGGGTCGTGCTCAAAGATCGTAGGGTCGTGCTCAAGGATCGTAGGGTCGTGCTTAAGGATCGTAGGGTCGTGCTCAAGGATCGTAAGGTCGTGCTCAAGGATCGTAGGGTCGTGCTCAAGGATCGTAGGGTCGTGCTCAAGGATCGTAGGGTCGTGCTCAAGGATCGTAAGGTCGTACTCAAGAGCTTAACGTACCCAGCCCTGACACGTGCATCTCTCTCCCTCTTGACAGCTGTGAGACCCGGCCTGGCCCCCGGTACGTGCTGAGGTCGTACACCTTCCACCGGGACGGCACGTTCCACCTGTCGCTGCACACGTACCGGGACCCGTCCTGCGCCCACCCAGCCCACACCCTGGCCGCCCACGGCCGCCTCACCCTCGGACGCCCATCATGGGTCACCCCGGGAGGCACCTGAGGCTGAGTACACACTTACAAGGTAAGGGATGCTTTTTACAGTTTACAAGATGATGTTTACACTTAGAAAGTACTTATTTTTACGCTTACAAGTTACTTTTTTTCACTCATAAAGTATGGTTGTGTTTTACACATACATGATACTGTTTAAACTTTTAAGATACGGTTGTGTTTTACACTTACAAAGTAGTTTACACTTGTAAGATTTAGTATTTATTGATCTTATAAGTAACTGTTTACACTTATAAGGTATAGTAGTCTCTGAGTTCACAAGGTAGTTTACACTCAAGATATGGTAATGTATACACTTAAAACCGTGCTGTTTACAGAAACTCAGCTGCGGTACTGTTTACACTTCCGAGGTACTGTTTACATTACCAGGTACTGTTTAGTTTTACAAGGTATAGTTTACACTTCCAAGCTATTGTTTACAATTACTAGGTACTGTTTACACTTACAAGATACTGTTTGCACTTACAAGATACTGTTTACACTTACAAGATACTGTTTACACTGACAAGGTATTGTAGCATACTCGTAAATTTGAAATCTCTCCAGACACCAGGCGCCTCAAGTGTAGCTGTAAACACTGAAGGGCAAGTTAGACATTATGTGAGGTAGTCAGATATGACCTTGATATTGGGTATAGGTCTCTACCCCAGATCCTGGGGTAAAGCTGCTGGGGAATAACCTCCTACCCCCCCAGATTCTAACCCATTAACTACATGACCTTTTGTCCCCCCCCCCCTGATACTGGGGTATAGCTACTGGGGCATAACCTCCTACCCCCCCAGATTCTAACCCATTAACCACATGGCCCTCTGTCCCCCCTGATACTGGGGTATAGCTACTGGGCATAGCCTCCTACCCCCCCAGATTCTGACCCATTAATCACATGACCTTCTGTCCCCCCCTGATACTGGGGTATAGAAACTAGTAACCTTCCCACCCCAGAATCCAACTCATGAACCCCATAACCCTTGCCCAAGTTCCCCTGCCCCCCGGCCCCTGCAGCAGGAGAGTGAGCGGCTCTGGTGTTGTCTCCGGCAGGGTGGAGGTGGTGGCCCACACGCACCGAGACGCCGCCCTTGTCGCCTGCCCTCGTCAACGCCTCCTGCCCCGGCAAGATCAGTAAGGTAAGCACAGCATCTGTGGCCTTCTCCTGTGTGTCGACCCTACCCTCTGTGTCGGGCCACCCTTCTGTGTCAGACCTTCCATCTTTGTTAGGCCTCCCTCTTTGTCAGGCCACTCCTCTGTGTCCGACCTTCCTTCTGTGTCAGGCTTCCCTTCTGTGTGAGACCTCCCTTTTGTGTCAGGCCTCCCTTCTGTGTCTGTCCTTCCATCTCTGTTAGGCCTCCCTTCTGTGTTTGTCCTTCCATCTTTGTCAGACCTCCTTTCTGTGTCAGGCCTCCCTTCTCTGTCTGGCCTTCCTTCTCTGTCTGGCCTTCCTTCTGTGTTTGGCCTTCCTTCTGTGTCAGGCCTCCTTTCTTTGTTAGAAGGAAAGTAATATAGAAAGCAAAGCCATGTTCCATACCCCATCACACGCTGTGGTGTCGAGGGATGCGAAAGAAGCTTCACCAAATTCCGTGAGAGAGGAGAGCGAGATGTAAGACATGGAGGAGAGGAGGTCACAAGTTGACCCGGCTGTATGAAAGCTGTTCTGGCGATCAGAGAGAAGGGAACAGGATTGTAAATATTAAAGAAATAAGAGCTAAGGAGAATTTCTAAGTCTGAATGTAGTAAAAGTGAGATTAAGGAGTTCGAACGATCTCTTAACTTAGGGATGGGCTGCACAAAGGCATGCTTCCAAGAAGTAGGAAAAGTTTGGGTTTTTAGACTGACGAAATAGGCTACCAAGGATCGAAGAGGCGCACTTCCGAAGGACTCGATGGGGAAATGCCATTTAGGCCATACATCTTGCCCACTTGGAGCTGGGAAAGTTCATCGAAGACACTGCACGAAGATGATGATAATGTAGGGTACCAGGAATAAAGTCTTTATCTGACTGGTAGTTAGCTATAGGATGATTAGAAGAGAAGAGGAGAGGTTGCATTATAGAACGCTTCAGAGAGAAGGTTCTGTGTAAGACCATGATTATTGCCGAGGTGATTAGAGGAAAAAGCAAGTCCAGGAGGTGTGTCTGAAGAGGTATGGGTTCCAGAGACTTGATGGCAGTCAAGTGGGTCCTGGAAATCGTCCACTCCTGCCTGACTGGCAGCACCTTTCCGATTCAGCGCTGGAGAACTGGACAAGTGTTGTGCAGTCACGAACTTTTTGAATAACGAAAAGAAAAGCGAGAATAGAGAATAAGATGATGTGTTACTTATGTGTATGAGGCAGAGAGAGAGAGAGAGAGAGAGAGAGAGAGAGAGAGAGAGAGAGAGAGAGAGAGAGAGAGAGAGAGAGAGAGAGAGAGAGAGAGAGAGAGAGAGAGAGAGAGAGAGAGAGAGAGAGAGAGAGTGAAATTGTGAAGTTGTTTCCAGCAGACCACATGTACATGAGGTAGAGACAGACAGACAGACAGAGGAAACCTTGGCCAGCGGGGAAGGAACGTGGTAGATACCTCAGTGCTATTTCACTGCACCTCCGTCACAGTCCATCCCGGTACCCGGGTGGCAGTGTCTCACTGGCCGGTGTTTGATTGTCACTCGCTACTTCCAATCAACGACACCATCACCTGCTTTCTTGAGAGACTCGCCTGCAGTTGCATCCTCTCCTGCCGCCCTCACACACTTAACCCTGTGCAGAGCTCTCGTGATGTCCTCTCTCTTCACCGTACCATTTCTCTGAGGTTATCACTCTCCATTTCCCAACTTCCCAACATGAATTGACATGGGAAAAAGTTACTTGAACTGTGTGCTGAAAGAGGAATGATGATTGGGAATAGTTCCTTTGAAGAACGGGCCAGAAATGAGTGAGTGGGGCTAGAAGTCAACAGACATCGTTGAATTATGTGCTAATTGACAATCAAGCGAAAAGAAATTGTCTGATGTATGAAAGTTGAGAGTGCCGGCAGGTAGAATGTGTGATCATTTCTCAGTAGAGAGTAAAAATTTTTGGTTATTTTAGAAGAAAAAAAAATAGAATTATATGTGGTGATAAGTGATAAAAGTGAGCTAGCTTGAAGAAGGGGCCAGTGTGTAGAGATACCAAGAAAAACCATGTAAAGGATTCCATGGGTGAGAGGAAACGAAGCAAGGGAGAACCGAAGAGGAGTGGAAGTCATTTCAGGGAAGCAAATGCTTTCATTTATGGGTGAAGTGTGTGGCGTGCGAAAGGCAGGAAGTGGAAGTATGAGACAAGATTATGAGTGGTGGAATGTCGGCGAAGCTTGATCACAAGTGAATGAAGCGAGAGAAGCTGATCGATGGCATCCGCAAGGAAGGAATGCGAGTGAGTGGGGCGAGTACAAGAGTAAATGACAAGTTAAGAGAAAAATGCGATAGCTGAAAAAGATAGATGGGACTAGAGTTACAATAAACTTCAGAGCGAATGTAGAAATATTTTGGAAGATGACCAGTGTGAATGAAGTACAAGAATAAGTGGGAAATGAGGGAAGTGGATGGGAAAGTGATAGCTGACAAAGAAGAAGGAAAATACAGGGAAAGTAGGTATTTTGAAGGACTATTGAATATTATTTATATATATATATATATTATATATATATATATATATATATATATATATATATATATATATATTATATATATATATATATATATATGCGCGTCTCGTGGTTCTGGTGACATAGGAAGGAGCCTTCCTCACCACATACGTAAGCTTGAGCTCCATATGAAACGCCAAATTACTGTCATGAGCCATCGATGTTCCTCAAATAGATCATCTGATGGCTCTCCAGATAGACGACATCCATCAGTGTGTCCTTCATCCATCAGATTTACGCCATCCGCCAGATGATATCGAAGCGCTGAGCTCCGTCGCTCCTAAACCCCTCGCTCCTTTGCATTTCAAAACATCTCCCTGTGTCACTAATCCATGAGTCTCAAGCTCTGGTGGGGGCGTGCCTCTCGCCCTTATAAGGCCGGCGACCGGCGGGAATGTAGTCCAGGGTATGGAGAATATCTGTGGCGGGATTTTGGGGAAATGACCGCAGAAATGAGCGGAGACATTCTTAACAGTCCAGGACCCAGGCAGATCTATTATGTTGTTAGTGGAGACGGCACGGCCTAATGAGTGCCCTAATGCCACCTCATTAACGCATATATACGTATATATATATATATATATATATATATATATATATATATATATATATATATATATAGATAGATAGATAGATAGATAGATAGATATAGGCACCCAGTTCATCAACCATTCCCTAAGGGAGGATGAACAGCCGAGTTGTAAGTGGATCAACTGTCGAAGCCAGGATTCGAACCTATTCGCTCGACCCTGGGCAGCCCGTGATTGCGTCATGGTGAGCAACGCTAACCGCTACCCCAACTCTCTCTTCTCTCTCTCTCTCTCTCTCTCTCTCTCTCTCTCTCTCTCTCTCTCTCTCTCTCTCTGATCGACGAAGCGCGAACCCTCTCTCCCACGGTTCCTTGTCGAACTATTATAACCTTCAGGTCAGGACCTGTTTAAAAGGGCACGATAGATCTCTCCCTCTCTTTCATTATCATCAATTTCTCAGGCTTTTTCTTTTCAATTCGGGTCTCTTTCACGAGGGTCGTCATCCGTTCGCTTTCCTCCCCCTCGGTTGGCGGAGACCATGAAGAAGCAGAGGATGAAGACGTCTCCTGCAGTTTCCCAGGCAGAAGTAGTGACCCACGTCCACTGTGAGGACACGTAGCCCCGCCGCAGATGCCTCGCGTAGTTCTCCGTCGACGATGTCAGATTGACTGACACATGGGAGTTTGATGTAGTTGTGGGTAAAAGGGGCCTCTGGTTGTGGTGCATTGTGCGTGACAGCTGAAAAGCGCGGATGTGAGCGAAGGAGTGTGTCCATTTCTTCGTCTGTTCCTGATGCTGTCTCGCTAACGCGGGAAATGGCGAACAAGTAGTCAGAAAAGTCACACTTGACCTAGATAGTGCTGTATATATATATATATATATATATATATATATATATATATATAGATATATAGATATATAGATATATATATATTTATATATATTTATATATATTTATATATATATATATATATATATATATATATATATATATATATATATATATATATATATATATATATATATATATATATATATATATATATACCTGGGGATAGGGGAGAAAGAATACTTCCCACGTATTCCCTGCGTGTCGTAGAAGGCGACTAAAAGGGGAGGGAGCGGGGGGGCTGGAAATCCTCCCCTCTTGTTTTTTTTTTTTTTCAATTTTCAAAAGAAGGAACAGAAGGGGGCCAGGCGAGGATTTCACTCAGAGGCCCAGTCCTCTGTTCTTAACGCTACCTTGCTAATGCGGGAAATGGCGAACAGTATGAAATATATATATATATATATATATATATATATATATATATATATATATATATATATATATATATATATATATATATATATATATATAAAGTGAAAGAATTCGACTGTTGATTTATGATTATAAGCCTAAGAGTCATTAGGGCTAAGTATCGTGGTGTGATCAGAGGCCCCGCGGATCACCTCTCCCCCCAGCAGGTTGTGTATCAAATACACATCTCAGATGATGTCGCAAAGCCGCCGGGAGGATCTGCCAGCGGCGTCCTGGGCTCAGAGGAGGCATGAACATCCAGCCGTCGTGCCAGTCACGAAAAAAAAAAAAAAGAGAAAAACCATACAAGTCGCTGGCTGGATGACTCTCGTTGGGTGATGATGAGCGAGCCCCTCGTATGGGGAGAGGATGACTCAATCCAAGCTGGGTCACAGTCATCACCGTCGGCCTGGACCGGGGGGGTCGTTCAAGGTCATATCGTCTCCGTTTCGTGTATTTTCCCCTGATTGGATGGACGACAGGAAGGGCGTCCCGCGACGGCTTGCACAGAGGGAGTGAGGGAGGGGATGTGAGTCGTGTGTCATTGGGAGGCGCAGTCTGTGTCGCTGGTGAGGCCAGCTCTGGTGGAGGGAGGGTCTCTCGTGGGTAGTGTGGCCTCCTCCGGGCGGGGGCCTCCCTCCATCAGGGCGAGGACAGTTGACAGAGACATGGGGGAGGCCCCCCCCAGGCTGGACCTTATTTCTCCAAGACAGAAGACATATTGACAGGGGGGCCTGTCGAGAACAGCAGACACACACACACACACACACACACACACACACACACACACACACACACATGACGACACAGTATGTGGTTTTCCTTTACATATTACTGTGTGGTCTTTCCTTATATGTTAGTATGTGGTCTTCCCTACATATTAGTATGTTGTCTTGCCCATACATACCAGTGTGTGGTCTTGCCCTACATATCATTGTGTTGACTTGCCCCTACATATTAGTATGTTGACTTGTGCCTACATATAAGTTTGTTGCCAAGCCCCCTACATGTAAGTATGATCTCTTGCCCCTACATATAAGTATGATGTCTTGCCCCTACATATAAGTATGATCTCTTGCCCCTACATATAAGTATGATGTCTTGCCCCTACATATAAGTATGATCTCTTGCCTCTACATATAAGTATGATGTCTTGCCTCTACATATAAGTATGATGCCTTGCCTCTACATATAAGTATGATGTCTTGCCCCTACATGTAAGTATGATGTCTTGCCTCTGCCCACATCTTGCCCCTACATATAAGTATGATGTCATGTTAACTTGCCCCAGCACCTACGTATGTTGGTCTAATCCCCTGCGATCACCTTGGTCCTCCCTGTGTACAGCCCTGGAAGCCACACAAGCCACACACGGTCCTCTCCTACACCGAGACGGCCAACGAGGTGACGGAGGACGAGGACTGCGGCCGGGGCCTCGGGGGCGCCTGGCACGAGCTGCAGCTCCTGAGGGTGGAGATCACGGCGCACCCGAGGAGAGGACAGCAGCAGAAGGAGGCGGCGGCGAAGGAGGAGGAGAAGGAGGACGACTCCTCTACCCTGACTCCTCGCACGGAGCTCCTGCTGGGCGACCTACACACGGACGTGGACAAGCAGGACATCTACCGCCCCACGGGGTACCAGCCGCCGCTGCTGAACGCTAAATACGTGAGTACAATATGTTTTCCTCACCTCCACCTGCCTCCTACTAGGGTGGTGCTCTGCCCACGCCAGGATTTCTGTACGTCGTGGTCCCTCCCGGACCCTCGGCCACGGTATAGTGCACTGGTGATTCATCTGCAGCAGATATTCATTCTTATGACCCACAACCAGTTAAAGAGATATATCATTACCCCTCTGTTTATACTAGAATGATTTTGGACCACTGTATCTCTACGTGCCTTCACACCTCCTGCTTCTGATTACGTCAGCAGGTAAGGATTCTTTCTATTTTATATCGTCGCCTTTATATATATATATATATATATATATATATATATATATATATATATATACACGAAGGAGTTTAAACAGTAACAGACCATTGGGTCCTAACAGGGTTGTTTGTGGTAGTGGAAAAAATCAGGTACGTGTGTATCATAGTGGTGAGAACAGTATAACATACACCTCGTCATAAGAGGGAAAACCCGTAAGCTTTACATGGAAGTAAGGAGATGCAAGTAATGTTAGTCGTGGATCTAAAGCGAAATAATTGTTATCAAGTCTGCGCTTCAACGTGTCTCTGGTGTTGCTTTATTAGTACTCTGATTGGTAAATCATTCCAATGTGTTTACAGTCCTGTTGATGAAGAGCACTTCGCCTCGTTCGAGGCCAAAATTCGCCTGTGAGTTTGTCTCCATAACTACGACTGAAATAAGATGAATAATACCTTAAGTCAATTATAAGATCGAGACTATCGAAGCCTTTGGTTATTTTTGGATGCCTGTGTTAGATTTTCTCTTGACTTTCTCTTTTCTGAGTTGAGTAAATCTTAAGTCGTTTAGTTGGCTCACATGAGAATTGTTTCTCAGTCTGAGAATCATGTTGATAGCTGGCCTCTGTCCTCTCTCCGTTCTGTTTGCTTGTCGTCACGTCGGGTGACCGAGACTGAACACAGTATTCAAGATGTGGACGCACCTGTTCACCTCACAAGTGAGAGGTTGGATCCCCTGTTCACCTCACAAGTGAGAGGTTGGGTCCCCTGTTCACCTCACAAGTGAGAGGGTGGGTCCCCTGTTCACCTCACAAGTGAGAGGGTGGGTCCCCTGATCACCTCACAAGTGAGAGGTTGGATCCCCTGTTCACCTCACAAGTGAGAGGTTGGATCCCCTGTTCACCTCACAAGTGAGAGGTTGGATCCCCTGTTCACCTCACAAGTGAGAGGTTGGATCCCCTGTTCACCTCACAAGTGAGAGGTTGGATCCCCTGTTCACCTCACAAGTGAGAGGGCGGGTCCCCTGTTCACCTCACAAGTGAGAGGGTTGAGTCTCCTGTTCACCTCACAAGTGAGAGGGTTGAGTCTCCTGTTCATCTCACAAGTGAGAGGGTTGAGTCCCCTGTTCACCTCAAGTGAGAAGGTTGAGTCCCCTGTTCACCTCACAAGTGAGAGGGTTGAGTCCCCTGTTCACCTCACAAGTGAGAGGGTTGAGTCCCCTGTTCACCTCACAAGTGAGAGGGAGGGTCCCCTGATCACCTCACAAGTGAGAGGGAGGGTCCCCTGTTCACCTCACAAGGTAGAGGGTTGAGTCCCCTGTTCACCTCTCTAGCAGTACCCCATCTTGAGGTGGGTGTATTTTTCTCATTGTCTCAGTCTTTATTTGTCTTCGTCGTTTTCTGAGCCACTTCTGGTAATGACAAGTATTTTTGTTTTTAAATTCCTGACCGATGCTTGGCTTCTAGAATCGTACATAAAAGCAGTTGTTGAGGGCAGTGCATGACGTCAGACATTGTTCATGACTTAACAAGTTGTGCTCACAGTGACTGAAGATTCGGTGCTTGCACTGAATGACTGAAGTTTTTTTTTTTTGTGCTTGCAACGAATGGCTGACGATTCTGTACCTACCGTGGATGGCTGAAGGTTCTGTGCTTGTAGTAAACAAACACAAAGCACGTATCTGCATAGAAATGCCACGTTTGAGGATCAGTTCATAGTATCATTGTAAGGATAACCGTGCAACTGCTCCATAGTGTAGTTACCGTGTTGATAGCGATCGTCTCACTGATATTATGTCTTGTGTGAGACGCTGTTGTTTGACATTCAACTTGCCTACATTAGTTGTAGGGCCCTATGCTCCAGGGCGACCTGCTGGTGGTGAGGGACCTAAGCACTGGGCGTAGGAGGGGGTTGGGCTTGTTATTCTCTCTCTCTCTCTCTCTCTCTCTCTCTCTCTCTCTCTCTCTCTCTCTCTCTCTCTCTCTCTCTCTCTCTCTCTCTCTCTCCCCCCCCACGAGAGCCAGCCTCCCTCTGGTGTGAGACAAAATGTTACGTTGACGATTACTGTGAACAGGTCAATGATATATTAGAAGAACGATGATACACAACTGCAGTGTTGATCATTCTTGGCCAGTTGTGGCAAGAACATAGGGAACAGCGAGGGAGCCAGTGTAGTCTCTTAAGGAACTCCTCCGATGATAGACTAAGACGTAGATTGACTGTATCTCTGAATTCGATGTGATGAGAACATGGTCATTCCTGCGCCGCCAGTTTTGTTTGATGGATATTGCTCGTCTGTAAGCCAGAGCCACATGTGCATAATTCCATAAGGCGTGGCAAAACTAGTTCATCATACTCAAGTGTTTTGTTTCTCTCTTGGGTCGTACAACACCCTGTGTGTATGTGTGTGTGTGTATATATGCGTGTATGTGTGTGTGTGTGTGTGTGTGTGTGTGTGTGTGTGTGTGTGTGTGTGTGTGTGTGTGTGTGTGTGTGTGCATACATACAAGGGAGTAAAGACATTACAGGTATACAAGGTTAAGAGAATGGGCAACTCGTGGGGGGGGGGAGAGTTCCCTTGTGGTTAAAGGAGGTGTTTGGCACACACACACACACACACACACACACACTACTTTCCCTTTAACAGCCAGGACAGTGTCTACTCTGGCATGGCGGTAAGAGGGTGTACACAAGACTTCGTGCTGGTGTTGGGGTTTGATACTTCGTGAATTGTTTACACCTGATGAGGTGGGATTTCTTCGCGAAACATGCGTAGTGAGACTGTCTATATATATATATATATATATATATATATATATATATATATATATATATATATATATATATATATATATATATATATGTATATATATATATATATATATATATATATATATATATATATATATATATATATATATATATATATATATATATATATATATATATATATAGAGAGAGAGAGAGAGAGAGAGAGAGAGAGAGAGAGAGAGCATATGAACGCGCACTTTTATAACATAAAAAAAACTCCAACAGCCAGGATCGAACCCGGGACCTGGCTGTTAGAGGTTTGTATGTTATATATATATATATATATATATATATATATATATATATATATATATATATATATATATATATTTTTTTTTTTTTTTTTTTTTTATACTTTGTCGCTGTCTCCCGCGTTTGCGAGGTAGCGCAAGGAAACAGACGAAAGAAATGGCCCAACCCCCCCCCCATACACATGTATATACATACGTCCACACACGCAAATATACATACCTACACAGCTTTCCATGGTTTACCCCAGACGCTTCACATGCCTTGATTCAATCCACTGACAGCACGTCAACCCCGGTATACCACATCGCTCCAATTCACTCTATTCCTTGCCCTCCTTTCACCCTCCTGCATGTTCAGGCCCCGATCACACAAAATCTTTTTCACTCCATCTTTCCACCTCCAATTTGGTCTCCCTCTTCTCCTCGTTCCCTCCACCTCCGACACATATATCCTCTTGGTCAATCTTTCCTCACTCATTCTCTCCATGTGCCCAAACCACTTCAAAACACCCTCTTCTGCTCTCTCAACCACGCTCTTTTTATTTCCACACATCTCTCTTACCCTTACGTTACTCACTCGATCAAACCACCTCACACCACACATTGTCCTCAAACATCTCATTTCCAGCACATCCATCCTCCTGCGCACAACTCTATCCATAGCCCACGCCTCTCAACCATACAACATTGTTGGAACCACTATTCCTTCAAACATACCCATTTTTGCTTTCCGAGATAATGTTCTCGACTTCCACACACACATATATATATATATATATATATATATATATATATATATATATATATATATATATATATATATATATATATATATATATATATATATATATATTTTTTTTTTTTTTTTTTCTTTTTTTTTTTTCTTTTTTTTTCCAAAAGAAGGAACAGAGAAGAGGGCCAGGTGAGGATATTCCCTCAAAGACCCAGTCCTCTGTTCTTAACGCTACCTCGCTATCGCGGGAAATGGCGAATAGTATGAAAAATATATATATATATATATATATATATATATATATATATATATATATATATATATATATATATATATATTGGCACTTAGCATGCAATAGAGTATCTCAATACGATTTCTTATATTCACTCTCTGTGAAACTGATTTTTTTTCTCTCGACTCCAGGAAAAAATTTCCTTCTTGTAAATTTCCCCAAATGTTGCTGTGTCTTGAGGATGGAGCCAGGTTGAGGGTGTGGGCGTGGTGGGCGTGTGGTGGGCGGCCCGCCTCGTGTTCTTCTTGCAAGATAGCGACCCGCGCCAGCCCTCCTGCCATGTGTGTTGTGTACGTGCTCCTCTTGTGTGTCTGTGTCTCCGTGATGTGTGTTTCTCTGCGATCATTCACGTGGGGTGGGGCAGGGTGGAGCTGGGGTCGGGGTGGGTTGTATCGATCCTCGTGTACGTGTATTCATATACGTCCATATGTACGTGTAAACATGTACATACCTGTGTACGTACTGTGGTGGCACCTGCCCTACCTCGAAGCCATGGACCAGGTCCTCCCCTCGACCATCCTCCTCACCCCAGCGGCCAAACAAGACGCCGTAGGGGCGATCTCGCTCGCTGTTCCACGTAGCTAGTGGGCCGTGTTGCGGGGTTTATGGGAGTGTCGAACCCGAAGCCTGGAGGGAGGGGGTCAGGTGGGACGAGTGTGGGAGGGAACATGTCGACGTGTCTGGAGGTCGAGGATGACCTGGTAGGGCCCGGCCTCTGCCTCGTACCACGAGTAGGAACCTCTTCCTTCACCCCTGTGCTATATTAGTCCCTGGGCGGAGGTCTGCATGATGTGAAGGACTTGTTTAATGTCCTGTGGGATGATGTTAGATTCTTGTAATAAATTATGATGTTGTAGATGGGAAAACTGGTTCGATATATATATATATATATATATATATATATATATATATATATATATATATATATATATATATATATATATATATATATATATATATATATACATATATATTTCAGACTAAATCGGCCATTCCTTGGTGGGTTGGATGTGCTTTAGAATATAGACACGTATCCATGTCTGTGTATATATGTATCGTGGGTGATTGTGTTCATGTGATTACCAAAACATGTATGTTTTACGCGCGCGCGCGCGCACACACACACACACACACACACACACACACACACACAACACACACACACACACACACACACACACACACAACAAATGACAAAATTTCAGAAGAGTATTGTGGACCAGACAGGTAGAAATTCCAAGACCTTTCCATAAATTCGTCTGAAGTTAATTGATCGTTAAAGAGCAGCTAATCAGAATAATGAAGGCTTCAGAGGGAAAAATAGTTAAGGATAATGTAAGGATATGAGAGAAACTGAATGACTTTACGAGCGTTTCCACAGTGACTACTGTGATGAGACAGGGATTGAGGATTTAGAAAATGTTGAGATATCTAGAGAAGACATAACAAAATGCTAAAAGCTCATGGCCCTGATACAGTTTCAGCTTGTGCGCTTAAGATCTGGGCAGATACATAAGACTGAGTTCTTGAAATGCTGATCAAGATGTCGCTGGAGAAAGGCAAGATGCCAAGGGAAAACGTTAATCAGGGAGCAAGTGGATGACTTTCTACAAAGGAGAAATTACTTAAGTGAGAAGCAACGTAGTTTCAGGAAAAGGTCATTCTGTAAGGAACCACTTAGATTTCTATGAGAAAGTGAGCTCTATCTTAGACCAGAGGGAAGGCTGGGAAAATTATTTATATCTTTATTGCCAGAAAGCATTTGACGCTGTCGTATTTGAAGCTGATTTAGAAGTTGGAATACCAAGCAGGAATAAAGGGGAGACTCCCTCAAGGCATAGGTTATCTTAATGGAAGGAAACAAAGGACACATGTCAAGGGCGCCTTCTCCAGATGGGTGGAGGTCACCAGGGACTGCCCCAGGGTTCTGTTGTGGAACCGTTACTCTTCTTGATCTCTGTGATCTACTTGCCTAAATATGTTTGCAGATGATGCAAAAGTCTTGAGGGGAATGAAAAGTGAGGAGGACTGTACCACCTTACAAGGGAACCTAAAAAAGACTACAACGTTGGTCAGATACTTGGCTAATACAGTTCATTCCGAGGGAATGTAAGGAAGATGGGACAAAGTGAAGGAAGGCCTCAGTATTATCATCATTCTGCAGGTAATAAGCGTCAAGATTTCTGTGTTTGAGAAGGATTTGGGAGTCAGCATCATCCCTAACCTGTTACCAGAGTTCCACGTTAGGACATTAGTAAAGGAGACAAACTGTCTTCTGCCAACTATCAGAATAGCTTCCAGTGTAAGTAAATACTTAGCAAGCTGTCATATCTAAGGCCAGAACTGAAATATGCTTCTCATGTTTGGTCACCGCACCTAAAAAAACACGAAGAACTAATAGAGAAGGTCAAGAGGTGGGCAACAAAGATGGTACTGGAATTTAAAAAGCTACTTTAGAAAATTTGAATTTGAATGTAAATTTGCCAACCTTGGAGGAGAGAAGACTGGAGAGTGATCTTGACGAACCTTTAAGTTTTTAAATCACATTGATGACGTGGACAGCGAACAAGTCAGCGAGAGATTTCGCGAAAGAGCAACTGGAGGATATTACATGAAATTAAGCAAGAAACGTTAAAAAAAAAGATGAAAGAATTACTTTTACAGTATAGAAGTGATGGGTAAATGGACTAAAATGACTGAGGACCTGGTTGATACAGACAGCATACATACGTACTTGAATTTAAAAAGTTGTATGATGATAGCAAAGGATGTTTTAAGAGATGGTGCCTCACTATTGTAGATAGGACTCCTTCCTGTACAATGGAGATAGGTAATTACATTCACACACTCACACATAAGAGTACAAACTTGGTACATATACACTTAAGAGACGGGGCAACACTTGAGAGTAAATCCTTCTCCCCATAAGACAAAAGTTAGTCTCACACACACACACACACACACACACACACACACACACACACACACACACACTATGTCTTATTCGGGGTATCTCATCACCATCATTAACATTTACGATGCCTTATGTTTGATGGTCTCGCTCCTACAGAGGGAGGCCATAGGTTGGCTTCATTATGGCACCGATTTATACTAATGTGTGGGTATCGGCGGACACGCCTCACGGAATATTAACCAGGCGAGGGACACGACGAAGGTCATCCATAGTCAAGTGTGTACATCATCGGCTCCTTACGCCGGGCTGGAGCCTGTAGCCTCGCCCACGGCTCATGTTAACATCCATCACCCAGGTCGTGGCTGTGGTGGTGGTGGTGCTGTGGTGGTGTTAGTAGTGGTAGTGGCTGTGGTAGTAGTAGTAGTGGTGGTGATGATTGTGGTGATGGTAGTGGCATTGGTGGTTCTGGTGCAGATGTTGGTGGTGTTGGTGGCACTGATGAGAGTGGTGGTGATAGAAGTGTTGGCGGTGGTTCTAGCAGTGTGGTAGTGGTGGTGTTAGTGGTGGTAGTGGTGGTGTTAGTGGTGGTAGTGGTGTTCTGGTGACAGTAGTGGTGTGCAACGATCTGGCGACTTCAAAGCCCAGCCCCACCTGAAGTGACGCAGGAGCTGGGAGGTGGTAGGCTGGGAGTCGGGAGGTGTCAAAGCTGGACAAGTTCCTGGTTGATGGTGGCGAAAATAACTACATAAACAGAGGTACTTCATCCTTTGGAGAGGTGATTGACGCAGGGTAATGAGGGAGTCCGTCTCCAAACCGTTCATTTCCTTCGGCCTCCCATACCACTGGCTGATGCCAGACTCTCTCAGGTGCCCGTAGCTTGGGAGAGGATTATAGGATTTCTGTGCAGCGCTTGTTTTGAGACTCGGTTTGCTACGGGAGACCTGGTGGAGGTTAGCGTGATCGTGAAGGCCAGGTCTAACTAGCTGGTGTGTTGGGCTTTACATGAGGGATGTGGTCCAGATCACCTCAGCTGGGTGGAGTCTCATAGATTCTACGTCATCCACGCCTGGCACTCCCGTCCAGGGGCACTGAACGATCCACTACTCAAAGTAGTGGCGGTGGTAGTGGTGAAGAAGTTGGTCGCGGTAGTGTTGGTAGTGCTGGTGCTGGCGGCTGGTGCTACTGGTGGTGGTAATGGTGCTTGCAATGATGATCATACTAGGGAAGTCAACGGATGACTACGACCTGCCGAGGGTGTGCGAGCGAGTGAAACAGATTTAGTGTGGTAAGAGGATTAAAGCGTGCAGTGAGGCAGGTGGTTTAAAGAAAAACGCCATCAGACCTGCCATGTAGCTAAGGAGGCGCAAGAAATGTCAGTCGTGAACTTGAAGCGAAGTATTGATAAGGTCTGTTCCTATACTGTCCTCAGCTGCTGTAATTGGTAAAGTATTCCACTCTCTTTAACAGTCCGTTGAGGAAAAAGTACCTCGTCTCATTCGACCAAAACGTGGGCCTAGTCTGTATCTTTGATGACCACGAGTGAAATCAGAGAAATAAGGTAATACTTTGTTTGTAGCGGCCGGTCTACCTATATTATAGAAACCAAAATACAATTCCATCTGTATCAATCGACGTTGCATTTGTCTGGCAATCTTTGGTGTGGTACGTTATCAAACGGTTTCTGAAGATCGAAATAGATGGCATCAAGAGCTTTACTTTCATCGCACATGAAAGTAATCAGTTCGATCAAATAGATAGGATCGATTTTACTCGCAAACGATGCTGAGTATCGTTTATAACGTGGTAAATCCTCTGAAAAAGACTTACAAACTTGTCTCGATTGATGATTTCCATAACTTATACACAGACGTTCAAGTAATTGGGCTGATGAATTACGGATATTTTTGGGAGAGACTTTTAATTTATTTTCTATATTATCATCAGTTTTACACGAGCAAACTTGTAATGCTTTGGCGCTTTCCCTGAAGCAGGTGATGTCGGAAAGAGCAATCAAGGGCTTGATTATCTCGCTCGTTGCTCCTGTCACTGTTCTCGGATAAAAAACTAATCGACACCTGTCATTTTGTTTACCTTCATTCCATGTAGAGCTGAAAGTGTATTTTCATCTCGTATGTTAACACAATGTAGGATGGTTTTCACACCTTAACAGTGGAGCTGGCACATGGGCCTGAGTTGTGTCTTCATTGTAGAAAAGAAAAAAATCTTGTCATGAGTTTATTGTTTGAGGTCCCCGTTTTCCGTATTGAATGGACCAATTAACAAGGTAATGACTCGCTTCGGATATGCCCCTTAAACTGTAGAGTTTATCTTGCTGTTTTCAGCATATATATGCTTGCTGCTGACCTTTACTTTGACGTATAAGTCAGTTAGTTTTTCTCAGTAGAATTACATGAAAATTTCCTTTATATTGGTTAATGTTCTTTTGAGTTTGGTGCTACTCAAACAACAAGCAGTTCTTTGTTTCAGTGTTCCAACATTCTGGCTTATTTTCGAGCCAATGAACCTCTGCTACTCATTAATACATAAGTTCTCTTCTACTTTGAATGCTTGACTGAAGCTTTTCTTAGCCACATCCTTCGTTTTCATTGACAGCAATACTCCACATACCAAGAGCAATGTGAAGATCGCTAAAATTTGCAAGTCTAAAATCGGTATTTATCTACAAATTTCATGTTGACCAACAATATAATCAGTGTTCAACGTTAGCTAATTCAAGAATAATTTGTGCGTTTCTCCAACATCAACATTATAGACAAGATCCTCACTTGTTGTGTGAACTAAGTATAACATGTTCTTGTCTCGGGTCGGTTTCTCAGTTGAGTGTATTAGGGCACCATCAAGCAAGCTTAGGTAGAGCCCGCGCCCAGAGCTACTGGAAAGGGATTCTCTCCACATAGGTTCCGGTGTGTTTAGATCTCCCATTATAATGGATTCGCGTTCATTACAAGATGTTTCTAACGGATCATAAAGTTTCTTGTCTACCTCTGTTGTCTGTGATGGGGGCCTGTAAGATATTCCTTCCGTTTCTTTTCTTTGACGAAGCTTATCTTTAATTTCCACAAAACTACGATCGACATTATCGATAGATCCGGTTGTTTTGAGCCAGGAATAGATGTTATCAAGCAAAGATTAAAGCGCCACCGCCCACAGTATTTCCCCTGTCACTGTAGAACAACGTATACCCTAGAATTGCATATTCAGTAAGGAAACCTCCATCATTAATACATGCCCAGGTTCGAGAGACAGCCAATCACCCGCTGCAATTGTCTCTAAAGCTAGAAATGTGTTTCTTACACTGCTTACATCAACGTAGAATATTCTGATATCTTGCACGAGACTTGTTGGTAGAAATACCTACGGAAGGGTATGGGTCTGCTCCACACGGCCGGAGGTATTTCACCAAAACGCTTGAGTAGACTCGCCGGGAAGCCTGCCTGAATGTGGAGCACCCAGCTCGCTCGGGTACAGGCCCAACCTTCGTCACCATATTAAGCCTCGTGCAAGATCGCTGCCACAAGTGTACAAACTCAGACTCCTGTAAGCAATGGCTCACTCTCACTGACACCGAGCGCCTTGCCAAAGAAGGCGTTGATGATAGCGCATATACCGAGTCGTATTCCTGAAATTATAACATCTTTAGTTCTATCTGGCGATATTCCTGTGAGAGCTCCTGTGATCATTCCTTAATACGTGCTTGGTACCTGCATGACGTACGGAAGTGTATTAGTGTTATTACCACCACAGACCTCCTGTATGGTGCCGTCATGATGGTGGTCGTGGTGGTCTGTGTTGGTGATGGTAGTGTTAGTGTCTGTGTTGGTGGTGGCGATGCTGGTGTCTGTGCTGCTGCTAGTATTTTTGATCGTGTTGCTGGTGGTGATGATGATGTGTGTGTGTGTGTGTGTGTGTGTGTGTGTGTGTGTGTGTGTGTTTAAGATGCCCAGTTCTATCGACTCTGGCTTTTGAAGGTCGAAGGTGATCCATGTCTCATTCCCTCACGTCATCCTCATGTCCTTAACTTAAGTCTTCCAGTCACTGACCTTCCTCACTGACGCTGAGGTGTAATTATGATAAGTGAGTCTGTTAATTTGCTTATTCCGTGGTTGGTTGCTTGCTTGTTAGGCCCGTCATCTGCGAGGGTCATTAGCCCATCAGCCACGTCAAACTACGTCCACCAATCGGAAAACGTTTAACATCGTCTTCAGGTGTTAAGGATGATCTTAAAACGACATACACTTTCACTCTATATGTAGCCCTCGAGTAGTCAAATTGAAAGAGGGAGCTGATTGATACATCGTCACGCTCCTACTTTTAGATGCTAATCACTCTGTTTCGAATATCATTTTGGATGTTAATCACAAATAGGAGACACTACTCCTTATATTTCACATGTCATGTTTGAAGATAAGCCAACCCTCTTTTTCATACAGACGTCCATAAGTGTGTTCGTAGCTTTAATCTTCATCTTTAATCTTGCATAAAGCTGCTCAGTTGATGTATCAGCTCACGTTCGAAGACGAACCGAAGCGCGGGTGCAGGCTTCGTCACAGCATGACATGAACTTTAGTTTATGATCACTAGTTTTTTTCTAATCTGTATGAAATTTGAAAACATTTGTTGAGATATTTTTTTTTCAGTTGACCAGGTTTGAAGCCGGTGATTCGTGCCTCAATATGTACATAGGCGGATTTAAATCCTGTGACACGCTCTACCTCCTTACCCGGCTGTTCGAAGCCGTACCGAACCATCTGTCCCTCCCGGACAGCGGGCTCGATACTGCTTCGACTGCGCCTGCCCGAACACTTCTGCTCGGAACTGTACACACATACTTATGCAAGTGTTAGAATAAAACTTCCAATCATCAGCTTTACTTACCTCAACTGAAGAAGGTGTCGTATTCTATAGGGTGGTTAAGGATATAGAGTCAAAATACTGCATTTCCTTAAATTAAGCGCTTAATTACCTACTTAACATTAATCACGATTATATTGATATGCTAATTACTCGACTAATTACACGAATTTTAAGGTTTTGACCGATTCTTATTCAGCACACGTAATAACATCTATGCTGAAAATTTTAGGAAAATCTATTTTTTCAAAAAATCAAGAAAAATCCAATGCCTTGGATAATATTTTGCTCAGATTTTCAGCTAATTCAGATTTTAATAAAAATCTGGGAATATGTGGAATTCTTTATGATGATTAAGGATATCGTGTCAAAAAACTGCATTTCGTAAAATTAAACGCTTGATTATATACTTAATATTAATTATGATTATATTAATGTTAATTACTCGACTGATTACACGAATTTTAAGGTATTGACCACAGATTCTTATTCAGCAGACGTAAAAATATCTATGCTGAAAATTTCAGAAAAAATTTTTTTTCAAAAAAAATAAAAAAAATCCAAACCTTGGATAATATTTTGCTCAGATTTTCAACTTCTTCAGATTTTAATGAAAATCTGGGAATATGTCGTATTCTATATGGTGATTAAGGATATCGAGTCAAAATAATGCATTTTGTAAAATTAACCGCTTAATTACATACTTAATATTAATTATAATTATATTAATATGCTAATTACTCGACTACTTACACGAATTTTAAGGTTTTGACCACAGATTCTTATTCAGCACACATAGAAACATCAATGCTGAAAATTTTAGGAAAATCTATTTTTTCAAAAAAATCAAGAAAAATCTAAGCCTTGGATAATATTTTGCTAAGATTTTCAACTTCTTCAGATTTTGATGAAAATCTGGGAATATGTCGTGTTCTATATAGTGATTAAGTATATCGAGTCTAAAGACTGCATTTCGTAAAATTAAGCGCTTAATTACATACATAATATTAATAATTATATTGATATGCTAATTACTCGACTAATTACACGAATTCTAAGGTTTTGACCACAAATTCTTATTCAGCACACGTAGAAATTTCTATGATGAAAATTTTACGAAAATCTATTTTTCAAAAACATCAAGAAAAATATTTTGCTCAGATTTTCAATTAATTCAGATTTTAATGAAAATCTGGGAATATGTGGAATTCTTTATGGCGATTAAGGATATCATATTAAAATACTGCATTTCCTAAAGTTAAACGCTTAATTGCATACTTGATATTAATTATGATTATATTAGTATGTTAATTACTCGACTAATTACACGAATTTTAAGGTTTTGACCACAGATTCTTATTCAGCACACGTAGAAACATCTATGATGAAAATTTTACGAAAATCTATTTTTCAAAAACATCCAAGAAAAATCCAAGGCTAAATTTATTTAGCCTTGGATAATATTTTGCTCACATTTTCAACTAATTCAGATTTTAATGAAAATCTGGGAATATGTCGTATTCTATATGGTGATTTAGGATATCGAGTCAAAATACTGCAATTTGTAAAATTAAGCGCTTAATTACATACTTAACATTAATTATAATTATATTAATATGCTAATTAATCGACTAATTACACGAATTTTAAGATTTTTGACCACAGATTCTTATTCAGCACACGTAAAAACATATATGTTGAAAATTGTAGGAAAATCCATTTTTTCAAAAAAAAATCCAGAAAAATCTAAGGCCTTGGATAATATTTTGCTCAGATTTTCAACTTCTTCAGATTTTAATGAAAATTTGGGAATATGTCGTATTCTATATGGTGATTAAGGATATCGAGTCAAAATACTGCATTTCGTAAAATTCAGCGCTTAATTACATACTGAAAATTAATTATAATTATATTAATATGCTAATTACTCGACTAATGACACGAATTTTAAGGTTTTCACCACAGATTCTTATTCAGCACACATAAAAACATCTATGCAGGAAATTTTAGGAAAATCTATTTTTTCAAAAAAATCAAGAAAAGTCCAAGCCTTGGATAATATTTTGCTCAGATTTTCAACTTCTTCAGATTTTAATGAAAGTCTGGGAATATGTCGTATTCTATATGGTGATTAAGGATATCGAGTCAAAATACTGCATATTGTAAAATTAAGCGCTTTATTACAAACTTAATATTAATTATGATTATATTAATATGCTAATTATTCGACTGATTACACGAATTTTAAGGTTTTGACCGCAGATTCTTATTAAGCACACGTAAAAACAGTAATGCTGAAAATTTTAGGAAAATCTATTTTTTCAAAAAAATCAAGAAAAATCCTTCGATAATATTTTGCTCGGATTTTCAACTTCTTCAGATTTTAATGAAAGTCTGGGAATATGTGGAATTCTATACGGTGATTAAGGATATCGTGATATTAATTATGATTATATTAATATGCTAATTACTCAACTAATTACACGAATTTTAAGGTTTTGACCACAGATTCTTATTCAGCACACGTAGAAACATCAATGCTGAAAATTTTAGGAAATAATTTAAAGAAAAAAAACAAGAAATATCCTTGGATAATATTTTGCTCAGATTTTCAGCTTCAGATTTTAATGAAAGTTTGGGAGTATGTGGAATTCTATATGGTGATTAAGGATATCGTGTGAAAAGACTGCATTTCGTAAAATTAAGCGCTTAATTACATACTTAATATCAATTATGATTATATTAATATGATAATTACTCGACTAATTACACGAATTTTAAGGTTTTGACCAGAGATTCGTGTTCAGCACACGTAAAAATATCTATGCTGAAAATTTTACGAAAATATTTTTTCAAAAAAATCGAGAAAGATCCGAGGCTACAAATAAAGCCTTGGATGATATTTTGCTCAGATTTTTCAACTTCTTCAGATTTTAATGAAAATCTGGGAATATGTCGTATTCTATATAGTGAATAAGGATATCGAGTCTAAAAACTGCATTTCGTAAAATTAAGCGCTTAATTACATACATAATATTAATTATAATTATATTAATATGCTAATTACTTGACTGATTACACGAATTTTATGGTTTTGACCACAGATTCTTATTCAGCACACGTAAAAACATCTATGCTGAAAATTTTCTTAAAATCTATTTTTTCAAAAAAAATCAAGAAAAATCCAATCCTTGGATAATATTTTGCTCAGATTTTTCAACTTCGTCAGATTTTAATGAAAATCTGGGAATATGTCGTATTCTATATAGTAATTAAGGATATCGAGTCAAAATATTGCATTTTGTAAAATTAAGCGCTTAATTACATACTTAATATTAGTTATGATTTTATTAATATGCTAATTACTCGACTAATTACACGAATTTTAAGGTTTTAACCAGATATTCTTATTCAGCACACGTAAAAATATCTATGCTGAAAATTTTAGGAAAATCTATATGCTCAAAAAAAATCAAGAAAAATCCAATGTTTGGATATTTTGCTCAGATTTTCAACTTCTTCAGATTTTAATGAAAGTCTGGGAATATGTGGAATTCTATATGGTGATTAAAGATATCGTGTCAAAATACTGCATTTCGTAAAATTAAGCGCTTAATTACATACTTAATATTAATTATGATTATATTAATATGCTAATTACTCGACTAATTACACGAATTTTAAGGTTTTGACCAGAGATTCTTATTCAGCAGACGTAAAAATATCTATGCTGAAAATTTTAGGAAAATCTATTTTTTCAAAAAAATCGAGAAAAATCCAAGGCTACAAATGAAGCCTTGGATAATATTTTGCTCAGATTTTCAACTTCAGATTTTAATGAAAATCTGGGAATATGTCGTATTCTATATAGTGAATAAGGATATCGAGTCTAAAGACTGCATTTCGTAAAATTAAGCGCTTAATTACATACATAAAATTAATTATGATTATATCAATATGCTAATTACTCGACTGATTACACGAATTTTAAGGTTTTAACCACAGATTCTTATTCAGTACACGTAAAAACATCTATGCTGAAAATTTTCTTAAAATCTATTTTTTCAAAAAAATCAAGAAAAATCCAATCCTTGGATAATATTTTGCTCAGATTTTTCAACTTCAGATTTTAATGAAAATCTGGGAATATGTCGTATTCTATATAGTGATTAAGGATATCGAGTCAAAATATTGCATTTTGTAAAATTAAGCGCTTAATTACATACTTAATATTAGTTATGATTATATTGATGTTAATTACTCGACTAATTACACGAATTTTAAGGTTTTGACCACAGATTCTTATTCAGCACACATAAAAACATGAATGCTGAAAATTTTAGGAAAATCTATTTTTTCAAAAAAATCAAGAAAAATCCAAGGTTAGTATTTTGCTGATTTTTAACTTCTCCAGAATTTAATGAAAATCTGGGAATATGTCGTATTCTATATAGTGATTAAGGATATCGAGTCTAAAGACTGCATTTCGTAAAATTAAGCGCTTAATTACATACTTAATATAATTATGATTATATTAATGCTAATTACTCGACTAGATTACACGAATTTTAAGGTATTGACCACAGATTCTTATTCAGCAGCACGTAAAAATCATCTATGCTGAAAATTTCAGAAAAACTATTTTTTCAAAAAAAATCAAAAAACAATCTAAACCTTGGATAATATTTTGCTCAGATTTTCAACTTCTTCAGATTTTAATGAAAATCTGGGAATATGTCGTATTCTATATGGTGATTAAGGATATCGAGTCAAAATACTGCATTTCGTAAAATTAAGCGCTTAATTACATACTTAATATTATGATTATATTAGTATGTTAATTACTCGACTAAGTCGACGAATTTTAAGGTTTTGACCACATATTTTATTCAGCACACGTAAAAATATCTATGCTGAAAATTTTAGAAAAATCTATCTTTTCCAAAAAATCGAGAAAAATCCAAGGCCTTCGATATTTTGCTCAATTTTCAAGTTCTTCAGATTTTAATGAAAATCTGGGAATATGTCGTATTCTATATAGTGATTAAGGATATCGAGTTTAAAGACTGCATTTCGTAATATTAAGCGCTTAATTCATACTTAATATCAGTCATTACATTAATATGCTAATTCCTCGACTAATTACAGGAATTTTAAGGTTTTGACCACAGATTCTTAATCAGCACACGTAAAAACATCTACGCCTAAAGATTTTAGAAAAATCTATTTTTTCAAAAAATCAAGAAAAATCCAAGGATAATATTTTCTCAGATTTTCAACTAATTTACTTTTTAATGAAAATCTGGGAATATGTGGAATTTTTTATGGTGATTATGGATATCGTGTCAAAAACCTGCATTTCGTAAAATTAAACGCTTAATTACATACTTAACATTAATTGATTATATTAATATGCTAATTACTCGACTAATCACACGAATTTTAAGGTATTGATCACAGATTCTCATTCAGCAGACGTAAAAACATGTATGCTGAAAATTTCAGGAAAATCTATTTTTTCAAAAAAAATCAAGAAAAATCCAAGACCTTGGATAATGTTTTGCTCAGATTTTCCTCTTCTTCATATTTTTATGAAAATTTGAGAATATGTCGCATTTTATATGGTGATTAAGGATATCGAGTCAAAATCCTGCATTTCATAAAATTAAGCGCTTGATTACATATTTAACATTAATTATAATTATATTAGTATGCTAATTACTCGAGTATTTACACGAATTTTAAGGTTTTGACCACAGATTCTTATTCAGCACACGTAAAAAATCTATGCTGAAAACTTTAAGAAAATCTATTTTCAAAAAATCAAGAAAAAATCCAAGCCTTGGATATTTTCCTCAGATTTTAATGAAAATCTGGGAATATGTGGAATTCCTTATGGTGATTAAGGTTATCGTGTGAAAATACTGCATTTCGTAAAATTAAACGCTTAATTACATACTTAATTATGATTATATTGATATGCTAAGTACTCGACTAATTACACGAATTTTAAGGTTTTGACCACAGATTCTTATTCAGTACACGTAAAAACATCTATGCTGAAAATTTTAGGAAAATCCGTTTTTTCAAAAAAAATCAAAAAAATCCAAGCCTTGGATAATATTTGGCTAAGATTTTCAACTTCAGATTTTAATAAAAATCTAGGAATATGTTTAATTCTTTATGGTGATTAAGGATATCGTGTCAAAATACTGCATTTCGTAAAATTAAACGCTTAATTACATAATTATGATTATATTGATATGCTAATTACTCGACTAATTACACGAATTTTAAGGTTTTGACAACAGATTCTTATTCAGCACACGTAAAAACATCTATGCTGAAAATTTTAGGAAAATCTAT
Source organism: Panulirus ornatus (assembly GCF_036320965.1). NCBI lineage: Eukaryota > Metazoa > Arthropoda > Malacostraca > Decapoda > Palinuridae > Panulirus > Panulirus ornatus. The sequence continues at coordinate 61,584,945 of NC_092227.1, read as the reverse complement.
TTTATCAAAAAAATCAAGAAAAATCCAAGGCTATATATATATATATAATATATAGCCTTGGATAATATTTTGATCAGATTTCCAATTTCTTCATATTTTAATGTAAATTTGGGAATATGTATTCTATAAGATGATTAAGGATATCGAGTCAAAATACTGATTTTCATAAAATTAAGCGCATAATTACATACTTAACATTAATTATGTTCATATTAATATCCTAATTATTCGACTAATTACACGAATTTTAAGGATTTGACCACAGATTCGTATTCAGAAGACGTAAAAATATCTATGCTAAAAATTTCAGAAAAATCTTTTTCAAAAAAATCAAGAAAAATCCAAGGCTATTTTTTCAAAAAAATCAAGAAAAATCCAATCCTTGGATAATATTTTGCTCAGGTTTTCAGCTTCTTCAGATTTTAATGATAATCTGGGAATATGTGGAACTCCTTTTTGTGATTAAGGATATCGTGTCAAAAAACTTCCTTCCGTAAAATTAAGCGCTTAATTACATACTTAATTATGATTATATTAATATGCTAATTACTCGACTAATTACAGGAATTTTTAAGTTTTGACCACAGATTCTTATTCAGCACACGTAAAAACATCTATGCTGAAAATTTCAGAAAAATCTATTTTTCCAAAAAAATCACGAAAAATCCAAGGCTATACCCTTGGATAATATTTTGCTCAGATTTTCAACTTCGTCATATTTTAATAAAAATTCGGGAATATGTCGTATTCTATATGGTGATTAAGGATATCGTGTCAAAATACTGCATTTCGTAAAATTAAGCGCTTAATTATATACTTAAAATTTATTATGATTATATTAATATGCTAATTACTCGACTAATTACATGAATTTTAAGGTTTTGACCAAAGATTCTTATTCAGCACACGTAAAAATATCTATGATGAAAATTTTAGGAAAATCTATTTTATCAAAAAAATCAAGAAAAATTCAAGGATAATATTTTGCTCAGATTTTCAACTTCTTCAGATTTTGATAAAAACCTGTGAATGTTTAATTCTTTATGGTGATTAAGGATATCGTGTCAAAAAACTGCATTCTGTAAAATGAAACGCTTAATTACTTACTTAATTATGATTATATTAATATGCTAATTGATCGACTTGGATAATATTTTGCTGAGATTTTCAATTTCTTCAGATTTTAATAAAAATCTGGGAATATGTTGAATTCTTTATTGGGATTAAGGATATCGTGTCAAAAAACTGCATTTCGTAAAATTAAACGCTTAATTACATACTTAATTATGATTATATTAATGTGCTAATTACTCGGCTAATTACACGAATTTTTAGGTTTTTACCACAGATTATTATTCAGAAGATGTTAAAATATGTGTGCTAAAAATTTCAGAAAAATCTATTTTTTCAAAGAAATCAAGAAAAATCTATTTTTTCAAAAAATTCAAGAAAAATCCATATAATATTTTGCTCAGATTTTCAACTTCTTCATATTTTAATAAAAATCTTGGAATATGTCGTATTCTATATGATGATTAAGGATATCGACTCAAAATACTGCATTTCATAAAATTTAGCGCTTTAATACGTACTGAAAATTAAATATAATTATATTGATATACTAATTACTCGACTAATTACACGAATTTTAAGATTTTGACAACAGATTCTTATTCAGCACACGTAAAAACATCTATGCTGAAAATTTTAGGAAAATCTATTTTATCAAAAAAATCAAGAAAAATCCAAGCTTGATAATATTTTGCTCAGGTTTTCAGCTTCTTCAGATTTTAATGAAAATCTGGGAATATGTGGAACTCCTTTTTGTGGTTAAGGATATCGTGTCAAAAAACTGCCTTCCGTAAAATTAAACGCTTAATTACATACTAATTATGATTATATTAATGTGCTAATTACTCGGCTAATTACACGAATTTTTAGGTTTTTACCACAGATTATTATTCAGAAGATGTAAAAATATGTGTGCTAAAAATTTCAGAAAAATCTATTTTTTCAAAAAAATCAAGAAAAAATCCAAAGCTTGGATAATATTTTGCTCAGATTTTCAACTTCTTCATATTTTAATAAAGATCTGGGAATATATCGTATTCTATATGGTGATTAAGGATATCGACTCAAAATACTGCATTTCATAAAATTAAGCGCTTTAATACGTACTGAAAATTAAGTATAATTATATTGATATACTAATTACTTGACTAATTACACGAATATTAAGATTTTGACAACAGATTCTTATTCAGCACACGTAAAAACGTTTATGCTAAAAATTTTAGGAAAATCTATTTCATCAAAAAAAATCAAGAAAAATCCAAGGCCTTGGATAATATTTCGCTCAGGTTTTCAGCTTCAGATTTTAATGAAAATCTGGGAATATGTGGAACTCCTTTTTGTGATTAAGGATATCGTGTCAAAAAAACTTCCTTCCGTAAAATTAAACGCTTAATTACATACTTAATTATGATTATATTAATATGCTAATTAATCGACTTGGATAATATTTTGCTCAGATTTTCAGCTTCTTCAGATTTTAATGAAAATTTGGGAATATGTGGAATTCTTTATTGTGATTAAGGATATCGTGTTAAAAAACTGCATTTCGTAAAATTAAACGCTTAATTACATACTTAATTATGATTATATTAATATGCTAATTACTCAAGTAATTACACGAATTTGTAGGTTTTGACCACAGATTCTTATTCACAACACGGAAAAATGTCTATGCTGAAAATTTCACAAAAATCTATTTTCAAAAAAAATCCAAAAAAATCCAAGGCTTGGATATTTTGCTCAGATTTTCAACTTCTTCAGATTTTAATGAAAATCTGGCAATATGTGGAATTCTTTATTGTGATTAAGGATATCGTGTCAAAAAACTGCATTTCGTAAAATTAAACGCTTAATTACATACTTAATTATGATTATATTAATGTGCTAATTACTCGGCTAATTACACGAATTTTTAGGTTTTTACCACAGATTATTATTCAGAAGATGTAAAAATATGTGTGCTAAAAATTTCAGAAAAATCCATTTTTTCAAAAAAATCAAGAAAAAATCCAAGGCTTGGATAATATTTTGCTCAGATTTTCAACTTCTTCATATTTTGATAAAAATCTGGGAATATGTCGTATTCTATAAGGTCATTAAGGATATCGACTGAAAATACTGCATTTCATAAAATTAAGCGCTTTAATACGTACTGAAAATTAAATATGATTATATTGATATTCTAATTACTTGACTAATTACACGAATTTTAAGACTTTGACAACAGATTCTTATTCAGCAGACGTAAAATCGTTTATGCTAAAAATTTTAGGAAAATCTATTTCATCTAAAAAATCAAGAAAAATCCAAGGCCTTGGATAATATTTCGCTCAGGTTTTCAGCTTCTTCAGATTTTAATGAAAATCTGGGAATATGTGGAACTCCTTTTTGTGATTAAGGATATCGTGTCAAAAAAACTTCCTTCCGTAAAATTAAACGCTTAATTACATACTTAATTGTGATTATATTGATATGCGAATTAATCGACTTGGATAATATTTTGCTCAGATTTTCAGCTTCTTCAGATTTTAATGAAAATCTGGGAATATGTGGAATTCTTTATTGTGATTAAGGATATCGTGTCAAAAAACTGCATTTCGTAAAATTAAACGCTTAATTACATACTTAATTATGATTATATTAATATGCTAATTACTCGAGTAATTACACGAATTTTTAGGTTTTGACCACAGATTCTTATTCACAAGACGTAAAAATGTCTATGCTGAAAATTTCACAAAGATCTATTTTCAAAAAAAATCCAAAAAAAATCCAAGGCTTGGATAATATTTTGCTCAGATTTTCAACTTCTTCAGATTTTAATGAAAATCTGGGAATATGTGGAATTCTTTATTGTGATTAAGGATATCGTGTCAAAAAACTGCATTTCGTAAAATTAAACGCTTAATTACATACTTAATTATGATTATATTAATGTGCTAATTACTCGGCTAATTACACGAATTTTTAAGTTTTTACCACAGATTATTATTCAGAAGATGTAAAAATATGTGTGCTAAAAATTTCAGAAAAATCTATTTTTTCAAAAAAATCAAGAAAAATCCAAGGCTTGGATAATATTTTGCTCAGATTTTCAACTTCTTCAGATTTTAATAAAAATATGGGAATATGTCTTATTCTATATGATGATTAAGGATATCGACTCAAAATACTGCATTTCATAAAATTAAGCGCTTTAATACGTACTGAATATTAAATATAATTATATTGATATACTAATTACTCGACTAATTACACGAATTTTAAGATTTTGACAGATTCTTATTCAGCACACGTTAAAACATCTATGCTGAAAATTTTAGGAAAATCTATTTTATCAAAAAATTCAAGAAAAATCCCAGGCTATAGCCTTGGATAATATTTTGCTCAGGTTTTCAGCTTCTTCAGATTTTAATGAATATCTGGGAATATGTGGAACTCCTTTTTGTGATTAAGGATATCGTGTCAAAAAACTTCCTTCCGTAAAATTAAGCGCTTAATTACATACTTAATTATGATTATATTAATATGCTAATTACTCGACTAATTACAGGAATTTTTAAGTTTTGACCACAGATTCTTATTCAGCACACGTAAAAACATCTATGCTGAAAATTTCAGAAAAATCTATTTTTTCAAAAAAATCACGAAAAATCCAAGGCTATACCCTTGGATAATATTTTGCTCAGATTTTCAACTTCGTCATATTTTAATAAAAATTCGGGAATATATCGTACTCTATATGGTGATTAAGAATATTTTGTCAAAATACTGCATTTCGTAAAATTAAGCGCTTAATTATAAACTTAAAGTTTATTATGATTATATTAATATGCTAATTACTCGACTAATTACATGAATTTTAAGGTTTTGACCAAAGATTCTTATTCAGCACACGTAAAAATATCTATGCTGAAAATTTTAGGAAAATCTATTTTATCAAAAAAATCAAGAAAAATTCAAGGATAATATTTTGCTCAGATTTTCAACTTCTTCAGATTTTGATAAAAATCTGTGAATGTTTAATTCTTTATGGTGATTAAGGATATCGTGTCAAAAAACTGCATTCTGTAAAATGAAACGCTTAATTACATAATTATGATTATATTAATATGCTAATTAATCGACTTGGATAATATTTTACTCAGATTTTCAACTTCTTTAGATTTTAATGAAAATCTGGGAATATGTGGAATTCTTTATTGTGATTAAGGATATCGTGTCAAAAAACTGCATTTCGTAAAATTGAACGCTTAATTACATACTTAATTATGATTATATTAATATTGTAATTACTCGATTAATTACACGAATATTTAGGTTTTGACCACAGATTCTTATTCACAAGACGTAAAAATGTCTATGCTGAAAATTTCACAAAAATCTATTTTCAAAAAAATCCAAAAAAATCCAAGGCTTGGATAATATTTTGCTCAGATTTTCAACTTCTTCAGATTTTAATGAAAATCTGGGAATATGTGGAATTCTTTATTGTGATTAAGGATATCGTGTCAAAAAACTGCATTTCGTAAAATTAAACGCTTAATTACATACTTAATTATGATTATATTAATGTGCTAATTACTCGGCTAATTACACGAATTTTTACGTTTTTACCACAGATTATTATTCAGAAGATGTAAAAATATGTGTGCTAAAAATTTCAGAAAAATCCATTTTTTCAAAAAAATCAAGAAAAAATCCAAGGCTTGGATAATATTTTGCTCAGATTTTCAATTCTTCATATTTTAATAAAAATCTGGGAATATGTCGTATTCTATAAGGTCATTAAGGATATCGACTGAAAATACTGCATTTCATAAAATTAAGCGCTTTAATACGTACTGAAAATTAAATATAATTATATTGATATTCTAATTACTTGACTAATTACACGAATATTAAGATTTTGACAACAGATTCTTATTCAGCACACGTAAAAACGTTTATGCTGAAAATTTTAGGAAAATCTATTTCATTAAAAAAATCAAGAAAAATCCAAGGCCTTGGATAATATTTCGCTCAGGTTTTCAGCTTCTTCAGATTTTAATGAAAATCTGGGAATATGTGGAACTCCTTTTTGTGATTAAGGATATCGTGTCAAAAAAAACTTCCTTCCGTAAAATTAAACGCTTAATTACATACTTAATTATGATTATATTGATATGCTAATTAATCGACTTGGATAATATTTTGCTCAGATTTTCAGCTTCTTCAGATTTTAATGAAAATCTGGGAATATGTGGAATTCTTTATTGTGATTAAGGATATCGTGTCAAAAAACTGCATTTCCTGAAATTAAACGCTTAATTACATACTTAATTATGATTATATTAATATGCTAATTACTCGAGTAATTACACGAATTTGTAGGTTTTGACCACAGATTCTTATTCACAAGACGTAAAAATGTCTATGCTGAAAATTTCACAAAGATCTATTTTCAAAAAAAATCCAAAAAAATCCAAGGCTTGGATAATATTTTGCTCAGATTTTCAACTTCTTCAGATTTTAATGAAAATCTGGGAATATGTGGAATTCTTTATTGTGATTAAGGATATCGTGTCAAAAAACTGCATTTCGTAAAATTAAACGCTTAATTACATACTTAATTATGATTATATTAATGTGCTAATTACTCGGCTAATTACACGAATTTTTAGGTTTTTACCACAGATTATTATTCAGAAGATGTACAAATATGTGTGCTAAAAATTTCAGAAAAATGTCTTATTCTATATGATGATTAAGGATATCGACTCAAAATACTGCATTTAATAAAATTAAGCGCTTTAATATGTACTGAAAATTAAATATAATTATATTGATATACTAATTACTCGACTAATTACACGAATTTTAAGATTTTGACAACAGATTCTTATTTAGCACACGTTAAAACATCTATGCTGAAAATTTTAGGAAAATCTATTTTATCAAAAAAATCAAGAAAAATCCCAGGCTATAGCCTTGGATAATATTTTGCTCAGGTTTTCAGCTTCTTCAGATTCTAATGAAAATCTGGGAATATGTGGAACTCCTTTTTGTGATTAAGGATATCGTGTCAAAAAACTTCCTTCCGTAAAATTAAGCGCTTAATTACATACTTAATTATGATTATATTGATATGCTAATTACTCGACTAATTACAGGAATTTTTAAGTTTTGACCACAGATTCTTATTCAGCACACGTAAAAACATCTATGCTGAAAATTTCAGAAAAATCTATTTTTTCAAAAATATCAGATTTTCAACTTCGTCATATTTTAATAAAAATTCGGGAATATGTCGTATTCTATATGGTGATTAAGGATATCGTGTCAAAATACTGCATTTTGTAAAATTAAGCGCTTAATCATATACTTAAAATTTATTATGATTATATTGATATGCTAATTACTCGACTAATTACATGAATTTTAAAGTTTTGACCAAAGATTCTTATTCAGCACACGTAAAAATATCTATGCTGAAAATTTTAGGAAAATCTATTTTATCAAAAAAATCAAGAAAAGTTCAAGGATAATATTTTGCTCAGATTTTCAACTTCTTCAGATTTTCATAAAAATCTGTGAATGTTTAATTCTTTATGGTGATTAAGGATATCGTGTCAAAAAACTGCATTCTGTTAAATGAAACGCTTAATTACATAATTATGATTATATTAATATGCTAATTAATCGACTTGGATAATATTTTACTCAGATTTTCAACTTCTTTAGATTTTAATGGAAATCTGGGAATATGTGGAATTCTTTATTGTGATTAAGGATATCGTGTCAAAAAACTGCATTTCGTAAAATTAAACGCTTAATTACAAACTTAATTATGATTATATTAATATTGTAATTACTCGAGTAATTACACGAATTTGTAGGTTTTGACCACAGATTCTTATTCAGAAGACGTAAAAATGTCTATGCTGAAAATTTCACAAAAATCTATTTTCAAAAAAATCCAAAAAAATCCAAGGCTTGGATAATATTTTGCTCAGATTTTCAACTTCTTCAGATTTTAATGAAAATCTGGGAATATGTGGAATTCTTTATTGTGATTAAGGATATCGTGTCAAAAAACTGCATTTCGTAAAATTAAACGCTTAATTACATACTTAATTATGATTATATTAATGTGCTACTTACTCGGCTAATTACACGAATTTTTAGGTTTTTACCACAGATTATTATTCAGAAGATGTAAAAATGTGTGCTAAAAATTTCAGAAAAATCTATTTTTTCAAAAAAATCAAGAAAAATCCAATCCTTGAATAATATTTTGATCAGGTTTTCAGATTTTAATGAAAATCTGGGAATATGTGGAACTCTTTTTTGTGATTAAGGATATCGTGTCAAAAAAACATTCCGTAAAATTAAACGCTTAATTACATACTTAATTATGATTATATTAATATGCTAATTACTCGACTAATTACACGAATTTTTAAGTTTTGACCACAGATTCTTATTCAGCACCCGTAAAAACATCTATGCTGAAAATTTCAGAAAAATCTATTTTTTCAAAATCTATTTTGCTCAGATTTTCAACTTCTTCATATTTTAATAAAAATTTGGGAATATGTCGTATTCTATATGGTGATTAAGGATATCGTGTCAAAATACTGCATTTCGTAAAATTAAGCGCTTAATTATATACTTAAAATTTATTATGATTATATTAATATGCTAATTACTCGACTAATTACATGAATTTTAAGGTTTTGACCACAGATTCTTATTCAGCACTCGTAAAAATATCTATGCTGAAAATTTTAGGAAAATCTATTTTATCAAAAAAATCAAGAACAATTCAAGGATATTTTGCTCAGATTTTCAACTTCTTCATATTTTAATAAAAATCTGGGAATATGTCGTATTCTATATGATGATTAAGGATATAGACTCAAAATACTGCATTTCATAAAATTAAGCGCTTAAATACGTACTGAAAATTAAATATAATTGTATTGATATACTAATTACTCGACTAATTACACGAATTTTAAGATTTTGACAACAGATTCTTATTCAGCACACGTAAAAACATCTATGCTGAAAATTTTAGGAAAATCTATTTTATCAATAAAATCAAGAAAAATCCAAGGCTATACCCTTGGTTAATATTTTGCTCAGGTTCTCAGCTTCAGATTTTAATGAAAATCTGGGAATATGTGGAACTCCTTTTTGTGATCAAGGATATCGTGTCAAAAAAACTGCATTCCGAAAAATTAAACGCTTAATTACATACTTATGATTATATTAATATGCTAATTACTCGACTAATTACACGAATTTTTAAGTTTTGACCACAGATTCTTATTCAGCACACGTAAAAACATCTAAGCTGAAAATTTCAGAAAAATCTATTTTTTCAAAAAAATCACGAAAAATCCTAGGCTATACCCTGGGATAATATTTTGCTCAGATTTTCAACTTCTTCATTTTTCAATAAAAATTTGGGAATATGTGGTATTCTATATTGTGATTAAGGATATCTTGTCAAAATACTGCATTTCGTAAAATTAAGCGCTTAATTATATACTTAAAATTTATTATGATTATATTAATATGCTAATTACTCGACTAATTACATGAATTTTAAGGTTTTGACCACAGAGTCTTATTCAGCACACGTAAAAATATCTATGCTGAAAATTTTAGGAAAATCTATTTTATCAAAAGAATTAAGAAAATTCAAGGATATTTTGCTCAGATTTTCAACTTCTTCAGATTTTGATAAAAATCTGTGAATGTTTAATTCTTTATGGTGATTAAGGATATGGTGTCAAAAAACTGCATTCTGTAAAATAAAACGCTTATTTACATAATTATGATTATATTAATATGCTAATTACTTGAGTAATTACACGAATTTTTAGGTTTTGACCACATATTCTTATTCAGAAGACGTAAAAATGTCTATGCTGAAAATTTCACAAACATCTATTTTCAAAAATATCCAAAAAAATCCAAGGCTTGGATAATATTTTGCTCAGATTTTCAACTTCTTCAGATTTTAATGAAAATCTGGGAATATGTGGAATTCTTTATTGTGATTAAGGATATCGTGTCAAAAAACTGCATTTCGTAAAATAAACGCTTAATTACATACTTAATTATGATGATATTAATGTTCTAATTACTCGGCTAATTACACGAATTTTTAGGTTTTTACCACAGATTATTATTCAGAAGATGTAAAAATATGTATGCTAAAAATTTCAGAAAAATCTATTTTTTCAAAAATAGATAATATTTTGTTCAGATTTTCAACTTCTTCATATTTTAATAAAAATCTATGATTATGTCGTATTCTATATGGTGATTAAGGATATCGACTCAAAATACTGCATTTCATAAAATTAAGCGCTTTGATACGTACTGAAAATTAATTATAATTATATACTAATTACTCGACTAATTACACGAATTTTAAGATTTTGACAACAGATTCTTATTCAGCACACGTAAAAACATCTATGCTAAAAATTTTAGGAAAATCTTTTTATTAAAAAAATGAAGAAAAATCCAAGGCTATACCCTTGGATTATATTTTGCTCAGGTTTTCAGCTTCTTCAGATTTTAATGAAAATCTGGGAATATGTGGAACTCCTTATTGTGATTAAGGATATCGTGTCAAATAACTGCATTCCGTAAAATTAAATGCTTAATTACATACTTAATTATGATTATATTGATATACTAATTACTCGACTAATTACACGAATTTTTAAGTTTTGACCACAGATTCTTATTCAGAAGACTTAAAAATATCTATGCTGAAAATTTCACAAAAATCTATTTTCAAAATAATCCAAAAAATCCAAGGCTTGGATAATATTTTGCTCAGATTTTCATCTTCAGATTTTAATGAAAATCTGGGAATATGTGGAATTCTTTATTGTGATTAAAGATATCGTGTCAAAAAACTGCATTTCGTAAAATTAAACGCTTAATTACATACTTAATTATGATTATATTAATGTGCTAATTACTCGGCTAATTACACGAATTTTTAGGTTTTTACCACAGATTATTATTCAGAAGACGTAAAAATATCTATGCTAAAAATTTCAGAAAAATCTATTTTTTCAAAAAAAATCAAGAAAAATCCTAGGCTTGGATAATATTTTCTTCAGATTTTCAACTTATTCATATTTTAATAAAATTCAGGGAATATATCGTATTCTATATGTTGATTAAGGATATCGACTAAAAATACTGCATTTCATAAAATTAAGCGCTTTAATACATACTGAAAATTAGTTATAATTATATTAATAAACGAATTACTCGGCTAATTACACGAATTTTAAGGTTTTTACCACAGATTATTATTCAGAAGACGTAAAAACATCTATGCTTAAAATTTTAGGAAAATTTATTTTATCAAAAAAATCAAGAAAAACCCAATGATATTTTGGATAATATTTTGGATAATATTATGTGTGCTAAAAATTTCAGAAGCTATCTATTTTTTCAAAAAAATCAAGAAAAATCCAAGGATAATATTTTGGATAATATTTTGCTCAGATTTTCAACTTCTTCAGATTTTAATAAAAATCTGGGAATATGTCGTATTCTTTATGGTGATTAAGGACATCTACTCAAAATACTGCATTTCATAAAATTAAGCGCTTAATTGCGTACTGAAAATTATTTATAATTATATTGATATACTAATTACTCGACTAATTACATGAATTTTAAGGTTTTGACCACAGATTCATATTCAGCACACGTAAAAATATCTATGCTGAAAATTTTAGTTAAATTTATTTTATCAAAAAAATCAAGAAAAATTCCAGGCTATAGCCTTGGATAATATTTTGCTCAGATTTTCAACTTCAGATTTTAATAAAAATCTGTGAATATGTTTAATTCTTTATGGTGATTAAGGATATCGTGTCAAAAAACTGCATTCCGTAAAATGAAACGCTGAATTACATACTTAATTATGATTATATTAATATGCTAATTACTCGACTTGGATAATATTTTGCTCAGATTTTCAACTTCAGATTTTAATGAAAATCTGGGAATATGTGGAATTCTTTATTTTGTAAAAATAAATATGCTGAAAATTTTAGGAAAATCTATCTTATCAAAAAAATCAAGAAAAAACCTTGATAATATTTTGCTCAGAATTTCAGCTTCTTCAGATTTTAATAAAAATCTGTGAATATGTTTAATTCTTTATGGTCATTAACGATATTGTGTCAAAAAACTGCATTCCGTAAAATTAAACGCTTAATTACATACTTAATTATGATTACATTAATATGCTAATTACTCGACTAATTACACGAAGTTTTAGGTTTTGACCACAGATTCTTATTCAGCACACGTAAAAATATCTATGCTGAAAATTTCAGAAAAATCTATTTTTTCAAAAAAATCAAGAAAAATTCTTGGATAATATTTTGCTCAGATTTTCAACTTCTTCATATTTTAATAAAAATTTGGGAATATGTCGTATTCTATATGGTGATTTAGGATATCGTGTCAAAATACTGCATTTCGTAAAATTAAGCGCTTAATTATATACTTAAAATTTATTATGATTATATTAATATGTTAATTACTAGACTAATTACATGAATTTTAAGGTTTTGACCACAGATTCTTATTCAGCACACGTAAAAATATCTATGCTGAAAATTTTAGGAAAATCTATTTTATCAAAAAAAAAAAAAAAATTCGAAGCTATAGCCTTGAATAATATGTTGCTCAGATTTTCAACTTCATCAAATTTCAATAAAAATCTGTGAATGTTTAATTCTTTATGATGATTAAGGATATCGTGTCAAAAAACTGCATTCTGTAAAATGAAACGCTTAATTACTTACTTAATTATGATTATATTAATATGCTAATTACTCGACTTGGATAATATTTTGCTCAGATTTTCAACTTCTTCAGATTTTAATAAAAATCTGGGAATATGTGGGATTCTTTATTGTGACAAGGATATCGTGTCAAAAAACTACATTTCGTAAAATTAAACACTTTATTACATACTTAATTATGATTATATTAATATGCTAATTACTCGAGTAATTACACGAATTTTTAGGTTTTGACCACAGATTCTTATTCAACACACGTAAAAACATCTATGCTGACAATTTAAGAAAAATCTATTTTTTAAAAAAAATGAAGAAAAATCCAAGGCTTGGATAATATTTTGCTCAGATTTTCAACTTCTTCATATTTTAATAAAAATTTGGGAATATGTCGTATTCTATATGGTGATTAAGGATATCGTGTCAAAATACTGCATTTCGTAAAATTAAGCGCTTAATTATATACTTAAAATTTATTATGATTATATTGATATTACTCGAGTAATTACACGAATTTTCAGATTTTGACAGCAGATTCTTATTCAGCACTCGTAAAAACATGTATGCTGAAAATTTTAGGAAAAGTATTTTATCAAAAAAATCAAGAAAAATCCAAGGCTTGGATAATATTTTGCTCAGATTCTCAACTTCTTTAGATTTTAATAAAAATCTGGGAATATGTCGTATTCTATATGGTGATTAAGGATATCGACACAAAATACTGCATTTCATAAAATTAAGCTCTTAATTACGTACTGAAAATTAATTATATTTATATTGATATACTAATTACTCGACTAATTACATGAATTTTAAGGTTTTGACCACAGATTCTTATTCAGCACACGTAAAAATATCTATGATGAAAATTTTAGGAAAATGTATTTTATCAAAAAAATCAAGAAAAATCCAAGGCTTGGATAATATTTTGCTCAGATTTTCAGCTTCTTTAGGTTTTAATAAAAATCTGGGAATATGTCGTATTCTATATGGTGATTAAGGATATCGACTCAAAATACTGCATTTCCTAAAATTAAGCTCTTAATTACGTACTGAAAATTAATTATATTTATATTGACATACTAATTACTCGACTGATTATACGAATTTTTAGATTTTGACCACAGATTCTTATTCAGCACACGTAAAAACCTCTATGCTGAAAATTTCAGAAAAATCTATTTTTTCTAAAAAATCAAGAAAAATTCATATTTTGCTCAGATTTTCACCTTTTTCATATTTTAATAAAAATCTGGGAATATGTCGTATTCTATATGGTGATAAAGGATATCATGTCAAAATACTGCATTTCGTAAAATTAAGCGCTTAATTATATACTTAAAATTTATGATTATATTAATATGCTAATTACTCGACTAATTACATGAATTTTAAGGTTTTGACCACAGATTCTTATTCAGCACACGTAAAAATATCTATGCTGAAAACTTTAGGAAAATATATTTTATCAAAAAAATCAAGAAAAATTCAAGGATATTTTGCTCAGATTTTCAGCTTCTTCAGATTTTCATAAAATCAGTGAATATGTTTAATTCTTTATGGTGATTAAGGATATCGTATCAAAAAACTACATTCTGTAAAATGAAACGCTTAATTACATACTTAATTATAATTATATTAATATGCTAATTAGTCGACTTGGATAATATTTTGCTCAGATTTTCAACTTCTTCAGATTTTAATGAAAATCTGGGAATATGTGGAATTCTTTATTTATTGTGATTAAGGATATCGTGTCAAAAAACTGCATTTCGTAAAATTAAACGCTTAATTACATACATAATTATGATTATATTAATATGCTAATTACGCGTGTAATTACACGAATTTTTAGGTTTTGACCACAGAAGACGTAAAAATGTCTATGCTGAAAATTTCACGACAATCTATTTTCAAAAAAATCCAAAAAAAATCCAAGGCTTGGATAATATTTTGCTCAGATTTTCAACTTCTTCAGATTTTAATGAAAATCTGGGAATATGTGGAATTCTTTATTGTGATTAAGGATATCGTGTCAAAAAACTGCATTTCGTAAAATTAAACGCTTAATTACATACTTAATTATGATTATATTAATATGCTAATTACTCGGCTAATTATTCGAATTTTTAGGTTTTTACCACAGATTATTATTCAGAAGATGTAAAAATATGTATGCTAAAAATATCAGAAAAATCTATTTTTTCAAAAAAATCAAGAAAAATCCTAGGCTATACCCTTGGATAATATTTTGCTCAGGTTTTCAGCTTCTTCAGATTTTAATGAAAATCTGGGAATATGTGGAACTCCTTTTTGTGATTAAGGATATCGTGTCAAATAACTGCAATCCGTAAAATTAAACGCTTAATTACATAATTATGATTATATTAATATGCTAATTCCTCAACTAATTACATGAAATTTTAAGTTTTGACGACAGATTCTTATTCAGCACACGTAAAAACATCTATGCTGACAATTTCAGAAAAATCTATGTATTCAAAAAAATCAAGAAAAATCCAAGGCTTGGATAATATTTTGCTCAGATTTTCAAGTTCTTCATAGTTTAATAAAAATTTGGGAATATGTCGTATTCTATATGGTGATTAAGGATATCGAGTCAAAATACTGCATTTCATAAAATTTAGCGCTTAATTACGTACTGAATATTAATTATAATTATATTGATATACTAATTACTCGACTAATCTCACGAATTTTAAGGTTTTGACAGCAGATTCTTATTCAGCACACGTAAAAACATCTATGCTAAAAATTTTAGGAAAATCTATTTTATCAAAAAAATCACGAAAAATCCAAGGCTATAGCCTAGGATAATATTTTGCTCAGATTTTCAACTTCTTCATATTTTAATAAAAATCTGTAAATATGTTTAATTCTTTATGATGATTAAGGATATCGTGTCAAATTACTGCATTTCTTAAAATAAACGCTTAATTATATTCTTAAAATTAATTATGATTATATTAATATGCTAATTACTCGACTAATTACATGAATTTCAAGGTTTTGACAACAGATTCTTATTCAGCACACGTAAAAATATCTATGCTGAAAATTTTAGGAAAATCTACTTTATCAAAAAAATTAAGAAAAATTCAAGGATAGTATTTTGCTCAGATTTTCAACTTCTTCAGATTTTGATAAAAATCTGTGAATGTTTAATTCTTTATGGTGATTAAGGATATCGTGTCAAAAAACTGCATTCTGTAAACTGAAACGCTTAATTACATAATTAATTATTATTATATTAATATGCTAATTAATCGACTTGGATAATATTTTGCTCAGATTTTCAACTTCTTCAGATTTTAATTAAAATGTGGGAATATGTGGAACTCCTTTTTGTGATTAAAGATATCGTGTCAAAAAACTGCATTCCGTAAAAATAAACGCTTAATTACATACTTAATTATAATTATATTAATATGCTAATTACTCGACTTATTACACGAATTTTTAAGTTTAGACCACAGATTCTTATTCAGCACACGTAAAAACATCTATGCTGAAAATTTCAGTAAAATCTATTATTCAAAAAAATCACGAAAAATCCCTTGGATAATATTTTGCTCAGATTTTCAACTTCTTCATATTTTAATAAAAATTTGGGAATATATCGTATTCTATATGGTGATTAAGGATATCGTGTCGAAATACTGCATTTCGTAAAATTAAGCGCTTAATTATATACTTGAAATATATTATGATTATATTAATATGCTAATTACTCGACTAATTACATGAATTTTAAGGTTTTGACCACAGATTCTTATTCAGCACACGTAAAAATATCTATGCTGAAAATTTTAGGAAAATCTATTTTATCAAAAAAATCAAGAAAAATTCAAGGATAATATTTTGCTCAGATTTTCAACTTCTTCAGATTTTGATAAAAATCTGTGAATGTTTAATTCTTTATGGTGATTAAGGATATCGTGTCAAAAAACTGCATTCTGTAAAATGAAACGCTTAATTACATACTTAATTATGATTATATTAGTATGCTAATTAATCGACTTGGATAATATTTTGCTCAGATTTTTTCTTCAGATTTTAATGAAAATCTGGGAATATGTGGAATTCTTTATTGTGATTAAGGATATCGTGTCAAAAAACTGCATTTCGTAAAATTAAACGCTTAATTACATACTTAATTATGATTATATTAATATGCTAATTACTCGAGTAATTACACGAGTTTTTAGGTTTTGACGACAGATTCTTATTCAGAAGACGTAAAAATGTCTATGCTGAAAATTTCACAAAAATCTATTTTCAAAAAAATCCAAAAAAATCCAAAGCTTTGATAATATTTTGCTCAGATTTTCAACTTCTTCAGATTTTAATGAAAATCTGGGAATATCTGGAATTCTTTATTGTGATTAACGATATCGTGTCAACAAACTGCATTTCGTAAAATTAAACGCTTAATTACATACTTGATTATGATTATATTAATGTGCTAATTACTCGGCTAATTACACGAATTTTTAGGTTTTTACCACAGATTATTATTCAGAAGATGTAAAAATATGTATGCTAAAAATTTCAGAAAAATCTATTTTTTCAAAAAAATCAAGAAAAATCCAAGCCTTGGATAATATTTTGCTCAGATTTTCAACTTCTTCAGATTTTGATAAAAATCTGTGGATATGTTTAATTCTTTATGGTGATTAACGATATCGTGTCAAAAAACTGCATTCCATAAAATTAAACTCTTAATTACATACTTAATTATGATTACATTAATATGCTAATTACTCGACTAATTACACGAATTTTTAAGTTTTGACCACAGATTCTTATTCAGCACACGTAAAAACATCTATGCTGAAAAATTCAGAAAAATCTATTTTTTCAAAAAAATCACGAAAAATCCAAGCCTTGGACAATATTTTCCTCAGATTTTCAACTTCTTCATATTTTGATAAAAATTTGGGAATATGTCGTATTCTATATGGTGATTAAGGATATCGTGTCAAAATGCTACATTTCGTAAAATTAAGCGCTTAATTATATACTTAAAATTTATTATGATTATATTAATATGCTAATTACTCGACTAATTACATGAATTTTAAGGTTTTGACCACAGATTCTTATTCAGCACACGTAAAAATATCTATGCTGAAAATTTTAGTAAAATCTATTTTATCAAAAAAATCAAGAAAAATTCAAGGATAAGATTTTGTTCAGATTTTCAGCTTCAGATTTTGATAAAAATCTGTGAATGTTTAATTCTTTATGGTGATTAAGAATATCGTGTCAAAAAACTGCATTCTGTAAAATGAAACGCTTCATTACATACTTAATTATGATTATATTAATATGCTAATTAATCGACTTGGATAATATTTTGCTCAGATTTTCACCTTCAGATTTTAATGAAAATCTGGGAATATGTGGAATTCTTTATTGTGATTAAGGATATCGTGTCAAAAAACTGCATTTCGTAAAATTAAACGCTTAATTATATACTTAATTATGATTATATTAATATGCTAATTACTCGAGTAATTACACGAATTTTTAGGTTTTGACCACAGATTCTTATTCAGAAGACGTAAAAATGTCTATGCTGAAAATTTCACAATAATCTATTTTCAAAAAAATCCAAAAAAATCCCAGGCTTGGATAATATTTTGCTCAGATTTTCAACTTCTTTAGATTTTAATAAAAATCTGTGAATATGTTTAATTCTTTATGGTGATTAACGATATCGTGTCAAAAAACTGCATTCCGTAAAATTAAACGCTTAATTACATACTTAATTATGATTACATTAATATGCTAATTACTCGACTAATTACACGAATTTTTTTATTTTGACCACAGATTCTTATTCAACAAACGTAAAAAACATCTATGCTGAAAATTTCAGAAAAATCTATTTTTTCAAAAAAATCACGAAAAATCCAAGGATAATATTTTGCTCAGATTTTCAACTCCTTCATATTTTAATAAAAATTTGGGAATATGTCGTATTTTATATGGTGATTAAGGATATCGTGTCAAAATACTGCATTTCATAAAATTAAGCGCTTAATTATATACTTAAAATTTATTATGATTATATTAATATGCTAATTACTCGACTAATTACATGAATTTTAAGGTTTTGACCACAGATTCTTATTCAGCACACGTAAAAATATCTATGCTGAAAATTTTAGGAAAATCTATTTTATCAAAAAAATCAAGAAAAATTCAAGGATATTATTTTGCTCAGATTTTTAAGTTCTTCAGATTTTGATAAAAGTGTGTGAATGTTTAATTCTTTATGGTGATTAAGGATATCGTGTGAAAAAACTGCATTCTGTAAAATGAATCGCTTAATTACATACTTAATTATGATTATATTAATATGCTAATTAATCGACTTGGATAATATTTTGCTCAGATTTTCAACTTCTTCAGATTTTAATGAAAATCTGGGAATATGTGGAATTCTTTATTGTGATTAAGGATATCGTGTCAAAAAACTGCATTTCGTAAAATTAAACGCTTAAATACATACTTAATTATGATTATATTAATATGCTAATTACTCGAGTAATTACACGAATTTTTAGGTTTTGACCACAGATTCTTATTCAGAAGACGTAAAAATGTCTATGCTGAAAATTTCACAAAAATCTATTTTCAAAAAAATCCAAGGCTTGGATAATATTTTGCTCAGATTTTCAACTTCTTCAGATTTTAATGAAAATCTGGGAATATGTGGAATTCTTTATTGTGATTAAGGATATCGTGTTAAAAAACTGCATTTCGTAAAATTAAACGCTTAATTACATACTTAATTATGATTATATTAATGTGCTAATTACTATGCTAATTACACGAATTTTTAGGATTTTACCACAAATTATTATTCAGAAGATGTAAAAATATGTGTGCTAAAAATTTCAGAAAAATCTATTTTTTCAAAAAAAATTTCAACTTCTTCAGATTCTAATAAAAATCTGGGAATATGTCGTATTCTATATGGTGATTAAGGATATCGACTCAAAATACTGCATTTCATAAAATTAAGCGCTTTAATACGTACTGAAAATTAAATATAATTATATTGATATACTAATTACTCGAGTAATTATACGAATTTTAAGATTTTGACAACAGATTCTTATTCAGCACACGTAAAAACATCTATGCTGAAAATTTTAGGAAAATCTATTTTATCAAAAAATCAAGAAAAATCCAAGGCTATAGCCTTGGATAATATTTTGCTCAGGTTTTCAGCTTCTTCAGATTTTAATGAAAATCTGGGGATATGTGGAACTCCTTTTGTGATTAAGGATATCGTGTCAAAAAACTGCATTCCGTAAAATTAAACGCTTAATTACATACTTAATTATAATTATATTAATATGCTAATTACTCGACTAATTACACGAATTTTTAAGTTTTGACCACAGATTCTTATTCAGCACATGTAAAAACATCTATGCTGAAAATTTCAGAAAAATCTATTTTTTCAAAAAAATCACGAAAAATCCAAGAGTATATATTATATATATCTTGGTTAATATTTTGCTCAGATTTTCAACTTCTTCAGATTTTAATAAAAATTTGGGAATATGTCGTATTCTATATGGTGATTAAGGATATCGTGTCAAAATACTGCATTTCGTAAAATTAAACGCTTAATTATATACTTAAAATTAATTATGATTATATTAATATGCTAATTACTCGACTAATTACACGAATTTTTATGTTTTGACCACAGGTTCTTATTCAGCACACGTAAAAATATCTATGCTGAAAATTTTAGGAAAATCTATTTATTAAAAAAAAAAAAATCAAGAAAAATCCAATATTTGGATAACATTTTCCTCAGATTTTGAACTTCTTCAGATTTTAATGAAAATCTGGGAATATGTGGAATTCTTTATTGTGATTAAGGATATCGTGTCAAAAAACTGCAATTCTTAAAATTAAACGCTTAATTACATACTTTATTATGATTATATGAATATGCTAATTATATATATATATATATATATATATATATATATATATATATATATATATATATATATATATATATATATATATATATATATCCTTGTATAATATTTTGCTCAGATTTTCAACTTCATATTTCAATGAAAATTTGGGAATATGTCGTATTCTATATGGTGATTAAGGATATCGAGTCCAAATACTGCATTTCATATAATTAAGCGCTTAATTACATACCTAACGTTAATTATAATTATATTAATATGCTAATTACTCGACTAATTACACGAATTTTATGGTTTTGATAACAGATTCTTATTCAGCTTACGTAAAAACATCTATGCTGAATATTTTAGGAAAATCTATTTGTCTCAAAAAAAAATCGAGAAAAATCGAAGGATAATATTTTGCTCAGATTTTCAACTTCATATTTTACTGAAATTTTGGGAATATGTTGTATTCTATATGGTGATTAAGGATATCGAGTCAAAGTACTGCATTTCCTAAAATTAAGTGCTTAATTACTTATTGAAAATTAATTATAATTATATTGATATACTAATTGCTCGACTAATTACATGAATTTTAAGGTTTTGACAAGAGATTCTTATTGAGCACACGTAAAAACATCTATGCTGAGAAGTTTAGGAAAATCTATTTTATCAAAAAAATCAAGAAAAATCCTTGGATAAAATTTTGCTCAGATTTTCAATTTCTTCAGATTTTAATGAAAATTTGGGAATATTTGGAATTCTTTATTGTGATTAACGATACCGTGTCAAAAAACTGCATTTCGTAAAATTAAACGCTTAAATACATATTTAATTATGATTATATGAATATGCTAATTACTCGACTAATTACACGAATTTTAAGGTTTTTCCGCAGATTCTTGTTCAGCAGACGTAAAAATATCAATGCTGAAAATTTTAGGAAAATCTATTTTTTCAAAAAAATCAAGAAAAATCCAAGGCTATATAATATAGCCTTGGATAATATTTTGCTCAGATTTTCAACTTCATATTTTAATGAAAATTTGCGAATATGTCGTATTTTATATGGTGATTAAGGATATCGAGTCAAAATACTGCGTCTCATATAATTAAGCGCTTAATTACATACCTAACAATAATTATAATTCTATTAATATGCTAATTACTCGACTAATTTCACGAATTTTAAGGTTTTGACAACAGATTCTTATTCAGCAAACGTAATAACACCTATGCTGAAAATTTTAGGAAAATATATTTCATCAAAAAAAAAATCAAGAAAATCTAAGGATAATATTTTGCTCAGATTTTAATGAAAATCTAGGAATATGTCGTATTCTATATAGTGATTAAGGATATCGAGTGTAAAGACTGCATTTCCTAAAATCAAGCGCTTAATTACATACATAATATTATTTATAATTATGATAATATTCTAATTACTCGACTAAATACACGAATTTTAAGGTTTTGACCACAGATTCTTATTCAGCACACGTAAAAATATCTATGCTGAAAGTTTTAGGAAAATATATTTTTTTCAAAAAAATTGATGAAAAATCCAATATTTGGATAATATTATGCTCAGATTTTCAATTTCTTCACATTTTAATAAAAATCGGGGAATATGTGAAATTCTTTATGGTGATTAAGGATATCGTGTCAAAATACTGCTTTTCGTAAAATTAAACGCTTGATTATATACTTAATATTGATTATGATTGTATTAATATGCTAATTACTCGACTAATTACACGAATTTTAAGGTTTTGACCACAGATTCTTATTCAGAAGACGTAAAAATATCTATGCTGAAAGTTTCAGAAAAATCTATTTTTTCAAAAAAATCAAAAAAGCCAGGCTGTAGCCTTGGATATATTTGCTCAGATTTGCAACTTCTTCATATTTTAATAAAAATCTGGGAATATGTCGTTTTCTATATGGTGATTAAGAATATCGAGTGAAAATACTGCATTTCATAAAATTAAGCGCTTAATTACATACTGAAAATTAATTATAATTATATTGATATGCTAATTACTCGACTAATTACACGAATTTTAAGGTTTTCACAACAGATTCTTATTCAGCACACGTAAAAAATCTATGCTGGAAATTTTAGGAAAATCTATTTTATCAAAAAAATCAAGAAAAATTCAAGGCTATAGCCTTGGATAGTATTTTGCTCAGATTTTCAACTTCATCAGATTTTAATGACAATCTGGGAATATGTCCTATTTTATATGATGATTAAGGATATAGAGTCAAAATACTGCATTTCTAAAATTAGGCGCTTAATTACATACTTAACATTAATCACGATTATATTAATATGCTAATTACTCGACTAATTACATGAATTTGACCACAGATTCTTATTAAGCACACGTAAAAACATCTATGCTGAATATTTTAGGAAAATCTATTTTTTCCAAAAATCAAGAAAAATCCAATATTTTGCTCAGATTTTCACGTTCTTCAGATTTTAATGAAAATTTGGGAATATGTCGTATTCTGTATGGTGATTAAGGATATCAAGTCAAAATACTGCATTTCATAAAATAAGCGCTTAATTACATACTTAACATTAATTATGATTATATTAATATGTTAATTACTCGACTAATTCACGAATTTTAAGGGTTTGACCACAGATTCTTATTGAGCACACGTGAAAACATCTATGCTAAAAATTTTAGGAAAATCTATTTTTTCAAAAAAATTTTGTATCTCAATTTATTGATGCCGAAAATAATCTGTTGATCGTTACTGAAGTCGATACACGGCGTTGATAATGGGGACATATTTGATGTTTACCGTTGGTGAAGGTGGCAATATCCGTGATGGGAATGATGATGATGGTGGAGGTGAGGTGAGGGAGGTGGGGTAATTGTTGGTGATAAGTGCTGGTGCTGGTAGTCGAACAGTGCTCTTAGTTATCAGACTTCACTAGTACGAATGATCGTGAGGATGGTTGACGGGTGAAGTGTATCGTTTGATTGGGTTGTACTGAGGAAGATGCTACCACAGATGTGGCGAACGAGGATAGATTTGCCACCGGTGGTATGGAACAGGATGATATAACATTGGAGTACACGAAGCACCAAGTTCGACTTGGTTCCAACGGCATGACGTTTGCCCAAGAGCACAGTAACGTACTGATTCATAGACGCAAGAACCATGCCTCTCTCTCTCTCTCTCTCTCTCTCTCTCTCTCTCTCTCTCTCTCTCTCTCTCTCTCTCTCTCTCTCTCTCTCTCTCTCTCTCTCTCCTTCAGACACCTGAAGCAACACTTGACTACCTCAGCCGTAAGCGCCGTCTACCACACCAAGATACAGCCACAAAACAGACAAGATAGTTCACCGAGATGGGAAAACGAACTGAAACTTCCTTTTATCCTGAACTTCAGTTCTTCTAATGGAACAAGATTTGTTGAAGACACACTACTGCAGGTGACCTGGTGTGTGTTGAGGACACATCACTGCAGGTGACCTGGTGTGTGTTGAGAACACACCACTGCAGGTGACCTGGTGTGTGTTGAGGACACATCACTGCAGGTGACCTGGTGTGTGTTGAGGACACATCACTGCAGGTGACCTGGTGTGTGTTGAGGACACACCACTGCAGGTAACCTGGTGTATGTTGAGGACACATCACTGCAGGTGACCTGGTGTGTGTTGAGGACACATCACTGCAGGTGACCTGGTGTGTGTTGAGGACACACCACTGCAGGTGACCTGGTGTGTATTGAGGACACACCACTGCAGGTGACCTGGTGTGTGTTGAGGACACACCAGTGCAGGTGACCTGGTGTGTGTTGAGGACGCACCACTGCAGGTGACCTGGTGTGCGTTGAGGACACATTACTGCAGGTGACCTGGTGTGTGATGAAGGCACACTACTGCAGGTGAACTGGTGTGTGATGACACTTCACTGCGGGTGACCTGGTGTGTGAGGACACACCACCATGGCAGATGACCTGGTGATGAATGTGGGCAGTCCACCGTCGTCTACCCTGTGTGGGTGGGTGCCTCCCAGGCCAGCTGGTGGTGGGGGAGGGTTGTGTGGGATAGGGCAGAACCCGGCCAGACCTAACACTCAGCTGGTATCGATAAGACGGGTGGTGCAGATGGCGCTGGTCGGCCAGGTGTTGCCTCACGCCTCACCGGGAGATTCCCAGTATCACCTTCGTTCGTGAGAGGTTCTGACGTCACGTGTGTGTGTGTGTGTGTGTGTGTGTGTGTGTGTGTCGTAAAATATCAGATGGTAGTTGGTGAGGTGTGTGTGTTAGAGAGCCTTGTATTGTAGCTGGTCTGTAGAAAGGGGTACCCTCTCAGTACCCTTTGTTGGTACCTGCCAATTGCCAGGAAGAGAATCCCCATATCTCAAAAAAAACGCACGTCATTTTGAACGATCCTCCACCAACTGAAGTAAACTGTGATTTGTTAAAACACATGTGACTGTCTTAACACATCCCACCCAGGGCCTGGTATTATTGTAAACTGATTCGTGGGCCGGAGAATGTATTTAGAAATATCATAATCATGTCGTAGGGTTTAGCTGAAACATACATGATGCACACACAGTGGTTTACACACACACACACACACACACACACGGGCAAAAAAGAAAGAGAGAGAGAGAGGTCAGGTTACATGGCTCTTCTGATAAAGAAAATCACCAGAATTCGCGAAGTAACAGCAAACAGTGGCCCCCATCTGGATGATACCCACTGTTCACTAGTTATTGGTGATGGTTTCCTTAGCATTGTGGTAACGAGTCATCCCACAAGGACTCCAAACGAGCTGGAGTCTCTTATGAAAATAATGAAGAAACAGCTATGTTAGTGAGGTGGGTTAGTTGTCGTGCTGTGTGTCCTCACCTGCGTAGGAACAGACATGACAAACGTAGACATATTCGGGCTGAAAACACTTGGAGATATCAGTACACAGTGTACCTGAGGTGTGTGAAAAGGAAATTATTTTAGCAGGACATCATGGTCTTCACAAGGATCAGTGGCCTTAATCTGCTATCATGGCTTTTTTTTTCTTTGTTGAAGGCTCCAGTCACGGATAAAAGTCCACATCAAGGACAGGCCTTAATTGAAATATAGAGAGAATTATGAAACGGAAAAGGAAAAGACGCGGAATAGTATTTACGAATTTTGGAGGAAGTGAAATATCTGTCCTTTCAAATGTGTCAGGTCATAGTTATTGGGAAAGATACGAGAAAGTAGAGAGTTCCAAAGCCTCGACGTGTAGGAAAAGAAGCAGGTATCAAAGCGGCCCACCCTTGAGTTGCCGATGGCCTTACAATAATCATGCGACGCAGTAGCTTGCCGAGTATTGCGTGGTCTGGCTAGTGGCGGTGGTGGTGGTGGTGGTGGGGAGGGGGACACAAGCAGCCAGCTCTCGGGAGCAAAAACCTAAGTAATACCAATAGAAGAGGGAAAGTGAACCAACATTGAGGCGTAGGGCAAGGTGGTCAAGTTTAGAAGCCAGCCTGGGACACTATAAGTCAGACCGCTTTCGACTCAGATCTGTCAAGTAAGGATACAGAGCTAGAACCACCCTAGATGTGCGAGCACTGCTCCACACAAGGACGAATCAATCCTTTCCATAAACGGAACAACTGTTCAGAAGACAAGAAGTTCTAACATCTAAAAAGGACACCCAGTTTCTTAGAGGCAGACTTAGCTATCCCCGTAATGTGGGGTTTCCAAGATAGATTGGATGTTACAGTAATACCAAGTGCGTTCATTGAGTCAATAGCTGGAATTACACAACCGTCAAAGGAGAGACGGGAGTTCTGAAGTTTCGATAGAGATCTAGTACCAATATAAAGTAAGAGGCTTGGGGATAAGGGAGAAAGAATACTTCCCACGTAATCCCTGCGTGTTGTAGAAGGGGACTAAAAGGGAAGGGAGCGGGGGGCTGGAAATCCTCCCCTCTCATTTTTTTTTTTTATTTTCCAAAAGAAGGAACAGAGAAGGGGGCCAGGTGAGGATATTCCCTTAAAGATCCAGTCCTGTGTTCTTAACGCTACCTCGCTAACGCGGGAAATGACGAATAGTATGAAAAAAAAATATATATATATATTGGGGAAGAGCACTGTGGTTTCAGAAGTGGTAGAGGATGTGTGGATCAGGTGTTTGCTTTGAAGAATGTATGTGAGAAATACTTAGAAAAGCAAATGGATTTGTATGTAGCATTTATGGATCTGGAGAAGGCATATGATAGAGTTGATAGAGATGCTCTGTGGAAGGTATTAAGAATATATGGTGTGGGAGGCAAGTTGTTAGAAGCAGTGAAAAGTTTTTATCGAGGATGTAAGGCATGTGTACGTGTAGGAAGAGAGGAAAGTGATTGGTTCTCAGTGAATGTAGGTTTGCGGCAGGGGTGTGTGATGTCTCCATGGTTGTTTAATTTGTTTATGGATGAGGTTGTTAGGGAGGTGAATGCAAGAGTTTTGGAAAGAGGGGCAAGTATGAAGTCTGTTGGGGATGAGAGAGCTTGGGAAGTGAGTCAGTTGTTGTTCGCTGATGATACAGCGCTGGTGGCTGATTCATGTGAGAAACTGCAGAAGCTGGTGAGTGAGTTTGGTAAAGTGTGTGAAAGAAGAAAGTTAAGAGTAAATGTGAATAAGAGCAAGGTTATTAGGTACAGTAGGGTTGAGGGTCAAGTCAATTGGGAGGTGAGTTTGAATGGAGAAAAACTGGAGGAAGTAAAGTGTTTTAGATATCTGGGAGTGGATCTGGCAGCGGATGGAACCATGGAAGCGGAAGTGGATCATAGGGTGGGGGAGGGGGCGAAAATTCTGGGAGCCTTGAAGAATGTGTGGAAGTCGAGAACATTATCTCGGAAAGCAAAAATGGGTATGTTTGAAGGAATAGTGGTTCCAACAATGTTGTATGGTTGCGAGGCGTGGGCTATGGATAGAGTTGTGCGCAGGAGGATGGATGTGCTGGAAATGAGATGTTTGAGGACAATGTGTGGTGTGAGGTGGTTTGATCGAGTAAGTAACGTAAGGGTAAGAGAGATGTGTGGAGATAAAAAGAGCGTGGTTGAGAGAGCAGAAGAGGGTGTTTTGAAATGGTTTGGGCACATGGAGAGAATGAGTGAGGAAAGATTGACCAAGAGGATATATGTGTCGGAGGTGGAGGGAACGAGGAGAAGAGGGAGACCAAATTGGAGGTGGAAAGATGGAGTGAAAAAGATTTTGTGTGATCGGGGCCTGAACATGCAGGAGGGTGAAAGGAGGGCAAGGAATAGAGTAAATTGGAGCGATGTGGTATACCGGGGTTGACGTGCTGTCAGTGGATTGAATCAGGGCATGTGAAGCGTCTGGGGTAAACCATAGAAAGCTGTGTAGGTATGTATATTTGCGTGTGTGGACGTATGTATATACATGTGTATGGGGGTGGGTTGGGCCATTTCTTTCGTCTGTTTCCTTGCGCTACCTCGCAAACGCGGGAGACAGCGGCAAAAAAAAAAAAAAAAAAAAAAGATATATGGAGCAGACCCAAATCTACAAGAATGAAACTAAGAACATTGGAACATCTATACTAATGATATAGACTACGAAGATGATATCTACAGGATGAAGATTGAATAGTATTAGTGTAAGACACCATTCGGGAGGTGGGTACCGCAAGAGTGGAATGAAGGACCAGGGGTCGAGGAATGAAGAACCAGGGGTCGAGGAATGAAGAACCAGGGGTCGAGGAATGAAGAACCAGGGGTCGAGGAATGAAGGACCAGGGGTCGAGGAATGAAGAACCAGGGGTCGAGGAATGAAGAACCAGGGGTCGAGGAATGAAGGACCAGGGGTCGAGGAATGAAGGACCAGGGGTCGAGGAATGAAGGAACAGGGGTCTAGGAATGAAGGACCAGGGGTCGAGGAATGAAGAACCAGGGGTCGAGGAATGAAGAACCAGGGGTCGAGGAATGAAGGACCAGGGGTCGAGGAATGAAGGACCAGGGGTCGAGGAATGAAGGAACAGGGGTCTAGGAATGAAGGACCAGGGGGTCGAAGAATGAAGGACCAGGGGTCGAGGAAATAAAGAAAGAAATATATCGTCAAATAAGAGACGTCAGCAGGCAAGGTGAATGTTAGAGCCAAGGTCTGTGAGAGAATACAGGCGACACAGAGAGCGTTCAGGAGGTGTTTGAGGAGCAGGCATGAGGACGATGATCGTGGAATAATATACCATGAACGAAGTGTTGTCAGTGATTAATGGATCTCTCTAAATCATTAATCATAAGAGACAAATAATCAGTAAAGGATCAACGTATAAGATTCAATTTGATCCTTTTTTTTATTCTTTTAACACAGATAAGGTTGTGTGTGTGTACTTATATATTAAGATTTAGGGATTATAATTCTTTTTAGGAAGACTAAAGGCTTCCAGTGCAAATGGAGTGAGAGATAGTGGTAGAGTAAAACTGATGAACGAGACTAGTCTGAAGTAAGAAGGTTCGTGAAGGAGTTAGATCCATACAAGGCCCAGGAACTAGATATCATCTGACCATTGGCACTAAAAGAGCGTACAGATAGCCTACACTGGACGCTAAGGATCTTGTTTAAGATTTGGCTCAAAGCGGTAGTGTCTCGATGGCATTCGTTGCCTCCCTCAAGAAAGGCGACAGGGAGGTAGTGCCTCACCGGGTGGTTTGTGTGAGCAACACGCGAGGTCAGCAACATATAGATGATAATCTGTAAACAGACAAGGGACCTTTTTTTTTTTTTTTTTTGCCACGTCTCGAACTACTTGAGAACATGGGTTCAGATGGAGGAGATCATGCGCCACAATATCTTAAGAAGAGTGAGAGATGGTGGACGGATTGTGCGTTTATGGACGGACAGACTGACAGGAGATCCCTGATCCTCTCCCTTACAGGCGGTGAACGTCTCTGGGTGTCGTCAGAAGGGAAGTGATTTAAGGGAGTGAAAGTTACCTAACTCGGAAGGGAACACAGAGAAGGGATGTCGTGTTAAGTCTTTGAGGCTGGTGGTGTAAGGAGAGGTGGGGTCCCTCAGGGCCCAGTATTGGGACCGCCAGTGTCGGGACCTATGTAAATGACGAGAGGTGGGGTCCCTCAGGGCCCAGTATTGGGACCGCCAGTGTCGGGACCTATGTAAATGACTGACCTCCAGAAATGATCTTTACTAAAGTATTTATGCCAACGATACCAAGATCTATGCAGATAAAATGCATGATTATAAACAGAATGCTAAGCAACAGTACATCATCTTGCAAAACTGGCCGGAGCGAATGCCGCAATGACGAGACAAACTTGTAAAGAATTTATCTTTGATAAATGAATTGTTTAACGAAGACGAGAAGAGATTGAGGACAGACCACAGTGACTACCTCAGCGGTGCGTTGCAGGAATGGAACTGTGAAAGATATAGTGAAGTTGACGTCGAGCTGAACTTATCACGCCGGGGATTTCGTTTGAGCAGGACGATTCTGAGAGACGCAAGATATGATTTGGTCACTGTCAGATATCGTCTTGAAGCACATAGACAAGTGTATCGTGTGGATGTTTAAGAATATATGCCCGACGTTGTGTTCGACCCGAGCTGGAATTCGTCTCAGCACGTTGCACTCCTCACTTGTGGATGTACACAGGAACGCTGGGAGAAGGTACGACGGATCGTAACCAGGGCGGTGTCAGGGTGACGTAAAACTGTGTTACGACGACAGGAGGAGAAATCCTCGATCTGCCTACACTGAGGTTAGAGGGATAGCAGGAGACGTGATATCCAACCACTGAGGTTAGAGGTATAGTAGGAGACGTGATATTAACCACTAAGGTTAGAAGGGTAGCAGGAGAC
This sequence comes from Panulirus ornatus, assembly GCF_036320965.1. Taxonomy (NCBI): domain Eukaryota; kingdom Metazoa; phylum Arthropoda; class Malacostraca; order Decapoda; family Palinuridae; genus Panulirus; species Panulirus ornatus. The sequence goes on along the minus strand of NC_092227.1, from coordinate 61,554,203 downwards.
GTTGTAACCAACCACTAAGGTTAGAGGGATAGCAGGAGACGTGATAACCAACCACTGAGGTTGGAGTGATAGCAGGAGACGTGATAACCAACCACTGAGGTTGGAAGGCTAGCAGGAGACGTGATAACCAACCACTGAGGTTGGAGGGATAGCAGGAGACGTGATAACCAACCACTGAGGTTAGAAGGCTAGCAGGAGACGTGGTAACCAACCACTGCGGTTAAGAGGAGAGCAGGAGACGTGATAACCAACCACTGAGGTTAGAAGGATACCAGGAGAAGTGGTAACCAACCACTGAGGTTAGAAGGAGAGCAGGAGACGTGATAACCAACCACTGAGGTTGGAAGGCTAGCAGGAGACGTGATAACCAACCACTGAGGTTGGAAGGCTAGCAGGAGACGTGATAACCAACCACTGAGGTTGGAGTGATAGCAGGAGACGTGATAACCAACCACTGAGGTTGGAAGGCTAGCAGGAGACGTGATAACCAACCACTGAGGTTGGAGTGATAGCAGGAGACGTGATAACCAACCACTGAGGTTAGAAGGCTAGCAGGAGACATGATAACCAACCACTGCGGTTAAGAGGAGAGCAGGAGACGTGATAACCAACCACTGAGGTTGGAGTGATAGCAGGAGACGTGATAATTAGCCACTGAGGTTGGAGTGATAGCAGGAGACGTGATAGCCAACCACTGAGTCCCGAGGTGGACTACGAAGATGCTGCCACAGACCAGATCTTTAAAATCCTGTGGAGCTCCAGAACCAAAACACGTCACAGCAGTGTGAGGGAAGTACTTACAAACAACAGACTCGCGGGAGGTGCCGTGCAAACAGTGATGTGAATGCAGGTTGTACAGGAAAATTGTTTTCGTAACAAAACTAAGGCGTCCTTCCAATGTGACATTTTCTCACCTCACACACACACACACACACACACACACACACACACACACACACACACACACACTGCTGTGGTAGTGGTGTTTAGCGTTGCTGACGATGATTCACACCCAAGCCAGTCCAGGTTCGAGCCCTGGGGGCGGTAGTCGGCCCTAAGCCATCGTAGCATTTCATCCTCCTCTCAACTCTCATAGTTCTCGAGGAATGGGTACTTGGCTTAGTCTGGCTGGTGTGTGTGTGTGTGTGTGTGTGTGTGTGTGTGTGTGTGTGTGTGTGTGTGTAATTATGTATTTGTAACTATCCATATGAACTATACAGTACGGGTAGGTAGTTTCGTACTCGGGCTTCATCTTTTGAACATTATTATCATACAACTTCTCAGATTTATGTATGCTATGTGCTGTGTGTGTGTGTGTGTGTGTGTGTGTGTGTGTGTGTGTGTGTGTGTGTGTGTATGTGTGTGTGTGTGTCTCGTAGGCGTAAAGACATGGTACATATATACAAGTTTAAGAGACGGGACAACACGAGTGTATATAACTTTCTTCGTCGCAACATATAAGCAGTAATCACACAACCAGAAATTTTGAGACTGGACGAACGTATATATATATGTATATATATATATGTATATATATATATATATATATATATATATATATATATATATATATATATATATATATATATATATATATATTCGTTGCATTTATACTTCCCAGATGTGGTATTATAAACATGGGTTTAAAAATCATCATGGGAATACCAACATCTTGATCGCTTCACCACACTTAGTATTACTGTGTGTGTGTGTGTGTGTGTGTGTGTAGCAGTATGTGAGGCAGGAGAGGCTATGTTGGCTCGGGCTGTCGTCTTGGTGTGTGTGTGTGTGTGTGTGTGTAGCAGTATGTGAGGCAGGAGAGACTATGTTGGCTCGGGCTGTCGTCCTGGTGTGTCCACAACGGGGGTGGCGAGAAACGTCTTGCCGAGGGCTGGGCTATTGTTGCTGACGCTCTTCTAGTCATGTTTGGCATCGGGTGATTCACCCTCGACAGCCCCCGTGGGGAGAGAGAGAGAGAGAGAGAGAGAGAGAGAGAGAGAGAGAGAGAGAGAGAGAGAGAGAGAGAGAGAGAGAGAGAGAGAGAGAGAGGAAGAGGACGGAAGGGCAAAGGACTTAGATCCTTATCCCGTCCACCCGTCTTCCCCACTCACTCCCGTGGAAGAGGCCTCTCTCTCTCTCTCTCTCTCTCTCTCTCTCTCTCTCTCTCTCTCTCTCTCTCTCTCTCTCTCTCTCTCTCTCTCTCTCTCTCTCTCCCTCTCAGTAGCACCCGGGGAGGCACGGAGGGGCCTACCCCCCTCCACGACACAACACGTAACGAAACTAATAAGACGACAACTCCAGGACGCCGCGTCAGTCCAGCGCATCATCCCCCCAACGACCACCGAACCTCCTCCTGCTCCTCCTCCTCCTGCTCCTCCTCCTTCTGCTCCTCCTCGGCAGCAGCTGACCACAGACTCCTTCCTCACGACCACAGACTTCTCCTCTGACTCATTCACAAAACGTCGTTTCATCTCGCCCAAGAGAATTTGTGTGGCGTTCTGATGTATGGGTAAGAAAGTTGAGCGCGCATCACACGGGCGGTGGGAAAACCTTGTGTGTATATATCGAATCTCTTTTTTTTTCTCTCTCTCTCTCGCTGACTTACGGGCAGGACAGTGACCGACATTCATTTTGCCTCGTTAAAAGAGCATAAATCTGGGGGTGTGAGGACGGACGTCGGGGTGGGCATAATGGCGGCGGACGACCAGGATAAAAGGTGGGGTGGGCCCACCAGCCCGGCTGGGTGTTGTGATGGAGGGCTCCCCTACCCTGACGTGAAGTGGCCCACCCTCAGTTGGTCGAGGATAAACTACTTTGTTGTGGCAGGAGGGACAGGCCGGAGGGAGGGAGCGATGGAGGGAAGGTTGAGCTACGAGAGACAGATGGACGGACGGACACATGAAGGAGGATGAGCTAACGTGAAAAGGTTTCAAGAGAGCGTGAGGACTAGGTGTCCCCGCCATAGGCGCTGCAGAAGGTAAGAAACGAAGTAACGTAGCGTGGGAGACGGTCTGCAGGAGAGAATGTAAGAAGACTGTAAGCGAGACTCTCTTGCTGTCTCTCTCTCTCTCTCTCTCTTTCTTTTTCTTCTCTTTCTAAAAGCGACGGAAATGGTCATCTCTTGCGGTCGGGGCACTCTCTCTCTCTCTCTCTCTCTCTCTCTCTCTCTCTCTCTCTCTCTCTCTCTCTCTCTCTCTCTCTCTCTCTCTCTCTCTCTCTCTCCCCGGGTGGACAGCTGATTCACGTGACTGTTTGGTGTCGCCTCCCGCACGTGCTGATGACGGAAGCACTGGGGTTGTGTGACACGCTCTGTTGCGACGTGTGGAGACCTTCCGCAGAGAAATCCAGCAGACGATGTAGTTTATTACTTATCTCTGGCCATAACCATAACACACACACACACACACACACACACACACACACACATACATATATATATATATATATATATATATATATATATATATATATATATATATATATATATATATATATATATATATTATCCTTGGGGATAGATAGGGAGGAAAGAATACTACCCACGTATTCCCTGCGTGTCGTAAAAGGCGACTATGAGAAGCTGGGGCGGGGGGCTGGAAATCCTCCCTTCCTGTATCACTTTCCAAAAGAAGGAACAGAGCAAGAAGCCAAGTGAGTTTTTTTTTTCCCTCTAAGTCTTTCGCCTCTTCTTGAAGCTCCCTCTCTCGCGCGGGAAATGGCCAGCATGTATGAAAATACCTTCTGCGAGGTTGTATCAATGTGTGTTATCATAGTAAAGATAACAGTAGCTTTAAGTAAACATTGGACGTGTAAACAGAACAGCATTTTTTTTTTCTATATGATAAAGCCTGGCAGGAGGGCCCTCCTCCGTCATCATCCACATTACTGACGTCTGTATGGGATGCGTCCACGACCTCATCCCCGGCGGCACCTCCATCCGCGGCGCCTCTCAGGTTCATCTGGCACTTCTGACGCTGCAGGTCGCATGGCAGGACTGTGGGTCGTGGCGTCGAACCTCCGAAGCTTTGGCCGGTGCGTTGATAACGACGCCGTCTTGGGGGGGTCGGAAGGCCTTTCCTGGCCAGCACCAGGGGCTCCTCCCACGTGAGGCCGAGGACGAGGTGTGAGGCGCTGGTGAGGGGTTTCGACGCTGTCGACTCAGGCAGCAGAGGGCATCACCGTCGGATGATGATAGTGTATGTGTGGGAGTCGCTCTCCCCGTCAAGTGACTTCCCTTAGAGACGGAGGGACGCGGGGCTTGTCACCTGCCTGATCTAAGAGCAACAACACCTGCGACATTACCGCTACGTGACTCGCCTCCCAGACGCTGAGCCTGAACACCTCCCTCCCCGTCAGGAGAATAATAAGAGGGTGTGATGACGACGGTCTTGGCTGCGGCAGACCAACTGATGCTACATTCGGGCGACATGGAAGCTTCGCCTGACCGGAAGAACCTTGAAATTAGGAGCAAGAAAATCACTGCCACAGTTCGCTATTCAGGCTCTCCATCTCGTACTTGAGTCAAGTTACATAACGTGACCTGAACTTAGGGAGAACTATGCGTGTATGTTTTCTCGTGTCGACATGTGTGGAGAAAGACGAAGCATTCAGAATATTTTTTCAGCTCATGTTTGCCATCACTGTAAGATTAAGCTTTCGTAAATCCTCGACGCTGAACATTTATCATAGTTGAAGTATATATACGTCTCGTGTTATTTATCCAGCGTCCTGGGGCGGGAAGCGAGATGATGATATTAATGTGACCAGGAAATATGTGGGAGTTGTGGTATTAATAGAGATGGTAACACTGGTAGGCCTCGTAGAAGTACCAGCAGTGGTAACAGCGACAGTACAGGATGCAGAGGTAGTCTTAGTAGTAGTAGTCGTAATAGTAGCAGGAAGGAAAGGATAGGAAGCTCTGAGGAGGACTGGATACGAACGCAAGAGGAGGAGAAGAAGAAGAAGAAGGAAGGGGAAGAGGAGGAGGACGAACAAACATGAGCAGCTTTGCAACTGTGGCATTTGGGAGATGATGATGTAGCAACACAGTTACAGTGGCCGACTGGCTACAGCACCAGCGAAGCTGTGAAATCCTGGGCCACACACGGCCATCATGAGGGTTAACAGAAGACCGTATGAATACGAGAGTTACACGGGGTGAAGCAATCCTGACGAGCTGGTGTAGATTCTGGCATCTCCCAGAGGGGCAAAACCTCCATCTGGTGAAGGCTGTGATCCTCGCTATATTGAGATAACTCCCACAAACCCAGCCAGCCACCTTTGCCTCCAAATCACGAACGTTCGTACTGGAGCCGGGACGAAATAAGGCACTGCCGCTCGTCACTGACGAACAAAATATTCGTACATTGTAAATACTAAAGGCCATCATAATGCTAGACTATGTGCTGTATGTTTAAGAGAAGCAACACACACACAAAAAAAAAAATATTGGAGAAAGCAGAAGACAACGAAGATACATACTGCAGACATGTTCAAGACCTCGACAGCAACACAAATATGGAACACATTTGGTTCTCGCGGAGCCTCAGGCCAAAGAGAAGACCCCCCCAGCCATCCATCGATACACCAGGTCTTCAACTACGTTCCCGGTTTGGATGATGATGACTTGGTCGGCGACAGTCCAGCTCTGGAGGTAATTAAAAAGGGTGTTCTAGACGGTTAGGTAGCTGGGAGAGCTGGTGGTTGGAAACCAACAGACAACGAGAGACACAAACACCCACTATGCCAGGGGATATATAAGTAACATAGCAAAAAAGAAGATAAAGGACATAGTCGACAAACTTTTTCATCTACTTCAATAAACCTGCTGCACACGTCTGTACACTGTATAACTATCTTCTACCTCTCCATTTCCCCTTCCCTGTGCGACCCCTTCCTCTCCCCACTCCTAACTACCCAGTCACAGGAGCAAGCGAGGTCTGGGAGCCGGAGAGATGAGGGGTGAGGATGAAGTACCCAGAGCAGCATACTGCTGTATATTACACTCTGGACGTGGCAGCCTTACTCCCTGTGAGAGGGGTGGGCTGTTATTACTTGATACATACAGAACATATAAGCAAGACGAATGATTTATTAACACTAAGTCATTTCGTGGTCACAGAACCACTCCGTGGCCTGATTATACCAAACACCTCATCCGTCAGAAGTAATGAAGCTATATCATACAACCGAGCAACAGCCTCGTAACACAGACTTAAGCATACTGAGGTGGTATATCACCTCCCACATCTTAAGAAGGCGTTTCTTTAAAAGATGATAATGGACGTGAGCAGCTGTGTGGTGGGCCTGGGGTGAGGAGGCGTCAGAGCACAGACTTGACTGGCGAGCGAGCAAGTCATGCGGATCATGGGTCCACCGACGTTGGCCTGCCAGCAGCCACGTCAGTCAAGGCGACTTGAGTCTCTGCATGACGTAAACACTTACCCCTCATCTCTCCACCTCATCACACTTGAGTATCAGTGACCAAAAGGTCGCGTGTAAAAAAAAAAAAAAAGAAAAAAGCTGACACTGGCTCTTCTTACACCACTGGAAAACGAGAAATGCTTCAGTGCGATGATTTTCCAACAGACATTCATATTGAGATGACTGCAGGATTTACGCCATCGTGGTTACGTCCCACGGGCGACAGACACCATGTATGGTTTTACGTGAGAGATTCTGGCCCGTCAGGATCTGGTGTTTGTTATGCTCCTCAAATTAGCTCGTGACGTGGTGTGTTCTCCTATCCTTCGCTGTGTCCCTTGTCCGCCGCGGGAGTCATAGCGAAAGAATTTGTGTGTGTGTGTGTGTGTGTGTGTGTGTGTGTGTGTGTGTGTGTGTGTGGATGGATGATCTTGCTTGCCCCCGTCAGTAGCCCGTGTTGTGTGGTGGGTGAGGAGGAAGGCCGGAGCGAGGGGAGGCATAGGAGGAGAGTTTTTGCGGAGGATGAGAGTTGTGTAGATGTTCTTGAGTCTAGATACACAGAGGGCCAGGTGTGGGGAGTGTAGCAGAAATGCCCACACGCCCTGACATGGGGCGTGACGTCATAGGCACCCGACAGACTTGAGCGTATATATATATATATATATATATATATATATATATATATATATATATATATATATATATATATATATATGTATATATATCCCTGGGGATAGGGGAGAAAGAATACTTCCCACGTATTCCCTGCGTGTCGTAGAAGGCGACTAAAAGGGGAGGGAGCGGGGGGCTGGAAATCCTCCTCTCTCTCGTTTTTTTTTTTTTTTTATTTTCCAAATGAAGGAACAGAGAATTGGGCCAGGTGAGGATATTCCCTCAAAGGCCCAGATGCTCTGTTCTTAACGCTACCTCGCTTATGCGGGAGATGGCGAATAGTTTGAAAGAAAGAAAGGTATATATATATATATATATATATATATATATATATATATATATATATATATATATATATATATATATATACAAGAGAATGCAAGGAAATTTACAGAAGTAGCCTGAGAGCCCAATGCATTCAATACATAGATAGACGCTTAGTACAGAACGGGTCGTACAGGTTACAAAAGTTGGTTTCAGGGGCCTCATGTATTTAGTGGAGAGTTAGTACAGTACGAGATGGGTCAGCACTCATCCATATGGCCAGTATAATGGTGAATGATGGTGGAGATGGACGGAGGGCACCAGGTATACAGTTCACATACACACACACACACACACACACACACACACACACACCAAGAATGAAGTATGTTTGTATACATGTGGGTAACTACCTGCTGTTATTATCAGTTTGTATAGTACGGGGGAGGGAGTTGCACACTCGCGGGGCCTGCCTCAGCTTGAGAGAGAGAGAGAGAGAGAGAGAGAGAGAGAGAGAGAGAGAGAGAGAGAGAGAGAGAGAGAGAGAGAGAGAGAGAGAGGTTGTGAGGGCCAGGAGCACAGAGCAGCCTTACAGGAGACCCTTGGAGTGTGGTGTAAGGGGGCATCATCAACAAAGCCCAGCTGACAGTCCGGCGCACGAAGTGCTCCTCCCTCCCCCAGATCCTTGTTGCTCCTGGTGCGTCCTGCTGGCTGGCTGTCCTGGTTGTTGGTGTTCCTTTGACAAGCTGTCCTGGTTGGCGTTCGTGTGACGAGCTGTCCTGGTTGGTGTTCGTGTGACGAGCTGTCCTGGTTGACGTTCGTGTGACGAGCTGTCCTGGTTGGCGTTCGTGTGACGAGCTGTCCTGGTTGGCGTTCGTGTGACGAGCTGTCCTGGTTGGCGTTCGTGTGACGAGCTGTCCTGGTTGGTGTTCGTGTGACGAGCTGTCCTGGTTGGTGTTCGTGTGACGAGCTGTCCTGGTTGGCGTTCGTGTGACGAGCTGTCCTGGTTGGTGTTCGTGTGACGAGCTGTCCTGGTTGACGTTCGTGTGACGAGCTGTCCTGGTTGGTGTTCGTGTGACGAGCTGTCCTGGTTGGTGTTCGTGTGACGAGCTGTCCTGGTTGGCGTTCGTGTGACTATGTTCATATATGTATATCATTCGTCTTTTATGATATTATAGTGGTAGATGGATACGCTTGTGTTTGATTTCACTTCATAGGTCTAGAGGATTTTGTCCATGTTCTTTCTCAGTGATGCTTATAAGGTTACTGGCAGGTCGAGCTAGGGGGGGTAATCAACTTCATCCTTCAAGGCAAATGTTTTGGTTAATTCATCCGCTTTTTCATGCATTGTGAGTCCACTCTGGGAGGGAAGCCACAGGAAGTGGACAGTAAGCTCAACATGTGTACTTTGATTATGCCTGTGTTATGCTTCAGACACAAGTACATATTGTAATATGTTTAAGCGTGTTTAACACAGTTAATGAGGAACGAGAATTACTCACAGGGAGACTATCACAATGCATTCGAATTTTTGTTCATCATTTGTATTTGCAGCGTTAATGTGCATTGCCTTGCATTTATCTACTCTGAAATGCACTGGCCACACCTCAGAAACTCCATCCGTTTGCCTAATTCCCCTCCGAATCTTCAGCCAGTCTTCCTCTGACTGGGATGAATTTCCTAATTCCATGTTGCTGGGAAATTTCGAGATTCTACCAGCGAGTCTCGTCTCCTGGTCGTCGACGTAGATGAATAAGGGTGACGTCAGCGCGTCAAAGAGAAGCCCAGTGGACTTGAACGACCTGGAAGGGGACTAGGGGTCTGTGAGACAGTAGTGGGGGTAGAAGAAGATGACGAGAAGCGAGACTTGACATGCATGACTACTGCCTCGTATTGGTTGATGGTGACGTTGTTGGCGACAATGCAGCCCTGGAGATTGTGAGAGGGCGTCCCCCGAGGGTTGACGGTGGCTGAGATAGAACTGTTGTCAGCGCTGACGCTGGTGATAGACTCGTCAACGTACTTCCCTCGAGGAGATGCGTCATATATATGAGCGTGAGGAAGCCACAGAGATTCTATCTCTCTCTCTCTGCTTTGTGAGAGGCCGTGAGTAAGGGAATGAGAGAGGAACCTGGCGCCTTCGACGTCGAGGGTGGCGGAGTCTCGCTGTAGGTTGTCTGAAAACCACAGAATAAGACTTCTCCACAGCCCACTGGTGACTGTTTCCTTAGCGATTGCGTTTTAGTGAACGGATTCCCATGAAGATGGTTAGACGCGTTGGTCTTGCGTCTCTCTAGGTTGCCACAGATAAAGTCTAGGAAGCTGATGAGGCAGTGGGATGTAAGGTCTTCATATTACGAAGCGGATGAGAGTCCATGACTTCTACAGCGTCTGCGTGAGCGCAGTTAGGGAGGAAATGCTTTCACAGAGTAGGGTGGGGGTTAGGATGAAGCCAACGGGTCGTAGCCAACGGGAGACTGTAGGCTTGCTGACCCCGGTGCCGGGGAGACACGTGAGGTCTCTCACCAATCAGTGGGATGTTGTCGACGATACAGGAGACCATTGACGAGACAACAGAAGGCTTTGGCTTGGTCAGGGGAGAACGTGTATGGTTTAATTGGTAGATCAGTAGGGGTCGTGCAGGCTGTATAGCCCTTTGGGCTCAGGAGGATGGTGAAGGCTGGAAGGTAGGCTGGGAGGCATGTGGTGTGTGGATGTCAGGATGGGAATGTCCCTGGGTGGTGGTAGAGAGGTGGTGTGGTCGCTCATAAGCTGAACTGCCTCCTCGCTGGGGAGGTGAATGACGCCGGGGGAGGAGGGACCTCCGCCCTTGTTGAAACCGCTCACTTCTCTCAGGTTCCCACACCAGCGGCTCACGTCGGGCTGTTGCAAGTGCTGCAGCTTGGTAGGGTAATGTGATACTGTACAGGTGTGGGTTATATGTTTGGTCTTCGAAAAGACAAAGTTAGCCTTCATTTATCCTAACATTGAAACGAGTCCTCCTCCGATGCATTTGCCCCCTTAGTACCTAGTCCTCGGAACCATTAAAGGACGGTAAAAGGCAGCCAGCGATAGGAGGAGCCTAACTCTCTTATTGTTACTTCTTTACACTCTATCACATACTCCCACCACTCCTATTTCAGGAGTAGTGCTACTCCTATGTATTGCTGTGTCGGTGTGGTCATATGTGACGCTGTGTAGGTGTGGTCATATGTGTGGCGCTATGTACGTGTAGTCATATGTGGTGCTGTGCAGGTGTGTTCACATGTGGTGTGGTCGCCTGTGGCCACACAGCTGTGCTTGTGGTGCACCAAAATTTCGAGTGACGGGTCTGGTCGCAAAACGTGGGACAAGAGGCCATAGCCAGGAGGAACATACCCGTCAGGATGGTGCCGCCCGGGGCTCCTGGTGACACCTGGTACCACACACGAGAGAGGAAGAGTTCATGAGTCAGGTTGAGGTGCTGCAGCAGACGCTCTGACGTAAACAATGATAAAGAAATTGACACAGAGTATAATGTTTCGTGTCTGTCTGGCTTTGCACTTTTGCTTCTATTTACTTTAAGTACATAACACTTTCTTTATATAATTCAAGACTTTGCCTAAGATTAGAATTTGCTCTTGAACAATAAGTGACATTAACTACAACATGTAGATTATAACTTGTGTTGTGCTCTTGGCGGTCAAGTTATTAAATTTACGAAAGTCATGATTTCAAGTTTCCGAACATTGTACAGACTTTGGAAATTAGCTTTACAGACCATTGTAGAGTTTACGTGTCCCTCCACCCTTCCGTGACCTTTGGAAGACCAGTAAAGACGCTGGTTGTAAAACTGGTCATATTGATTCAAGTGCCTCACCAAAGAAAAGTGAGTTGTAAAAGAAAAGAAGGAAAATCTAAACAATTTGGCAACATGTAAAAAAGAGAGAGAAGATTAAGAATCAGTAATGTTTACTGATGTTTGAATAAATGTTGTATGATTAGAGTCTGTGGAAGACTTTGCTAGAGTCGTAAGATTAATGTGAGAGCAGTGTTGTACGTGAAGATAATGATTATCATCTATCTTGGATTATCTGCCTCCGAGCAGACTGATGCGTCTTCCTGTAATCATTGGTGTGCACATCTCTGTCTAATGTGTATGATGGTGCCCCGTGTGCAGCGATGTATGCGTAGCTTTGTATGGAGCGTCCACCCACACCCTTGCTTATGGCAGAGGTGGACTGTGGTTGATTAATAGGTGATAGATAAAGTGCCGCCTGCTGGGTGACGTACACGGCCGTGAAGTTACTTGGCTCTGCCAGGATGACCCACGGGGCTCGTGTGGTAGATCCGTGAGGCTGTAGCTTACTGCTGTGGGACGAAATATGGGAGAGAGAAATTAAGATAAGGAAGGACGAAGCGAAGCTTCAGTGGAGGGACTGTGAGACAGTGTCGTTGGGCAACTGAACACGAAAGTTGAGGCATCGTCCCGTGATGTGAGTGTGTGTGTGTCGCAAAAGTGTGACTGGAAAGTGGAGCTTATGGACCAGTGAAGAGATAAGGGTTTGAAAGCCAAAGTCGTACGGCAGATCAGAGAAAAACCAACACTGAAAGTCAACCGTTCATGACAGAAGATGAATGTTAGACCTCAGACACAGGCACAGTGAGCTCTTATGACAGAAAGTATCACAAAGTAATCATAGCGACTTTCTTATGCAGGAAGGAACTGAGTGTAAGACACCTCTCCCTCTAACCATCCCTACACCCATCATCTTCCTCCCTCTGTCCTCTATCCCCTGCCCCTGCTGTAGGACCTCCTCTCCTCCGTGGGCACAGAGGGGTATATCATGCAATCGAAAGGTTGCGTAAATACCTCCCACTCGAATGTACGACCTCCAAGGCAGGCATCTGACGACGACTAGTGCATTAACCGTACGACCACCACCAATGCAAGGACTGTACGACCACCAGTGCATGGGGGGTTTGGGGGCTTGTGGCGGCTGCGGGAGGCTGAGTAAGTCGCGGGGTCCCGGGGCGGCGCGACGCTGGTGATGGATGGTTCCCGCCAAGCACGCAGCCAGGGGCCCCGCAGCCTCGACCCGGGAATCCCTCATGATCCTTCCCCGCTAAGAATACCAACCCTCCTACCTTCCCTACCTACCTACAATACCACACTTACCTACACTTCCCTCCCTCCCGCTACCAATAGTGTCCTTCCTACCTACCCATAGTACCTACACCTGCTGCTTAGGCCTACCCTCTCCAGGCGACGGTTGGGGCTACCATCGGTCACAATCAAGGCTGAGAACTAACATAATACACCGACCTTACCATCACAGTCAGTAGCACCCTGGCCAAGTCCGATCCGTACAGTTGCCATGCATGGTGGCACCGTGGCAAGCCTCTGCTCGTCAAAACTGCCTCGCCCACGGCAACAGGCTTGGCAACCAGATTTCTTACGCAGTGGCGTCCCTCTGGCTCCCGTACGGTAGCGATGAGCGATTATAACTCGACTGGTATAAGAACTCCGTGACCCGGGTCTGAACCAACCAGCGTAACCCCTTTGAAAAAAAAAAAAAAAGGCCTCTTACACGCAGTATCTGAACTTCCTGAGAATAAGAGAAGATAGTAGACCAGTAACTGAATCTTTTGTTTACAATGACATCTTCCCCCAAAAGTGTTGCGTGTTGTTGGTCGTGTGGTGTTACGATGGTGTCGGGAGGTCATCGTTAGGTCGTTTGCAAGGAGGAGATGAGACCTATGCCCTTCGCTGTGTGGAGAGGAGCAAACACCTCTGTAAGATTATGTCAAGTGGAAGAAGATGACGGTCCTCTCAGCTGTGATGTCCTCACCCCTCACCCTGCCATCGTACCTCACCCTTCACTTGGCCATGACACCTCACCCTTCACCCTGCCATGGTAACTCACCCGTCACCCTACCATGGCACCTCAGCCTTTACCCTGCCATGACACCTCACCCTTCACTTGGCCATGACACCTCACCCTTCACCCTGCCATGGTATCTCACCTTTCACCCTGCCATGGTACCTCGGCCTTTACCCTGCCATGATTACCACCTCACCCTGCCGCGGTGTAAGTCTTTGCAACACAATAATAGTATTATTCACGACATCACAAAAACAAGAAGAGTAACCCAGCCATCACCAGCGGAGCCCAGTGTGTGTGTGCTCTGCTGTACTCCTCGTACGTCAGCGGCGAGCCCTCGTCCCTCGATGCTGGGGGCCGCGGGAGAGAGGAAGGAATCTAGGGCTGGAGGGAGGGAGCATTGTGGCGTCCTGGCTGCTTGAGAATATGTGGCCCTTCACGATGCTTGTTGCATAAGGTGATGCAGGCTTCCCCCTTCTTGACCTTCTGATGGTGGTACAGTTCGTCTTGCTGCTGGTTGAGATCTGGTCTTGGCGCAGTTGTTGCTCAGAAAGGACAAATGACACACGTCTCATTTGTTCGTAATGTAACCACTGGACGATGACCGTTCGTTTGTCCGTCAGTCCGCCTGTCTGTCTGTCTGTGACCAGCCACTCGGCGAAAGTGGTCTGAGACCAGCCACCGGGCGAAAGTGGTCTGTAACCAGCCACCAGGCGAAAGTGGTCGCCCAGATTTCTACCATATGTTTCCCGGCTGAACGTTACCATCCGTGCGAGTTGATGTTGACGGTACGACCCTGGGGTATGATGACGGTGTGGCCTTTGACCTGACCTCTAAAGGTCAGGCACATAGAATCGTACCGTCGTGTTCAAGAACCGTACTCAAGGGTCTTATATTATTATCATTATCATTATCGTTATCATTTTCATTATTATCATTATTACTATTATCATCATTAAGATTATTATTGTTATTACTATTATTATCATACACCAGGACCTCTTATATGTGACTCCTGTTGCACTCCACGCAGGAGCAGGGAAACTATGGACTCCTTTGGAATGAGAAGGCCCCTATGCGAAACTGTGTACCCCTTTCCGTCCGTCCAGCATGATACAGCTTCACCGAAAGTGACATATCTAGTTTGGTTAACCACTGGTGAATATATACACGGAGTTCGGTAACACCGTCTGAAATTAGAAGAGAAAACATTACGTAACGTAGTTTTGTGTGGGATGTTGCCTACTGTACAGTACCGAGAGAGACTTCAACACTCTTAGAGACCCATCATTATCTTTTTTTACACTGTATATAATTACGTACATATTTTAGTATATTCCTCTTTCGTATTTATCCATAATTCTTGCGATAATCTTACACGCCAGTCTTGCGTCCTGTGTTCTATCATAGCAGACTTGCTGCAAGGACTGGTAAGTCAGATGTCAGTTAAACCTACGAGCCCCTCTTCCATAAGGTTTTCTGTCATGGCACCATACGTGTGCCACTACCACACCCCTGCTACTGACCGAGGGCTCTTGCAGTTCGCTGGGGTTGTATCCCCGGGAGGCGACGTCCGCTTTCTGTAGAGATGAGTAATCTCATCCCCCATAAATGGGTGAGCCTGGCAGAAGGGTGCATTTTCAGGGCACACCAGTCCTCCTCAGGGTTCGTTAAGTCCCCGATCCTATCCTAGTCCATCGTCCAAGCACTATGGCCACAGTGTGGGTCTGTAGGGGAGACCTGCACGGGACGACGCAGGTGTGAGTAGCGAAGATCCTGGTGTTGACGGCTGGAGGCCTGGAGGACTTACTGCACACGAATCCTGACGGAGGAGGTTGTTTGTTGTGTCAGTCACCCGTCTAGACCACGATGCATCATGGGGTCCAAGATCCTCCTGTAAGATGATGTTACATGTTCGAGCTGCACGCGGGCGGGGGTGAGGGGGTTCGAGCTATACTATAAAAAGGTGCTTCTAGTTGATCGTCCCCTGTCTGTGGACACGGCGAGGAAGTTGCCAGACAAACGACCAATAACAGACATACATGGTTACCAATAATTCATCTATTTCCGTGGTTGGACAGAAACTGCCCGCTGCTGGCGTGAAATATTCCCGGGAAAAGAATGCTTCACTGTTGAGCGGAAGGGTTGTGCCGGAAATATGTGAGGTATGAAAAGAGAAAATAACGGAGTGAGTGATTGTACCACTGAACAATGCCATCCGCCGTTTAGGGTATGGCGGCTTGTGAAGGAGTGGTGGTGGTGAAGGACAGTGAGCTGGTCAGGGAGCGAAGTGGTGGTGATGAGGGCGCGTGTGATGGACAGGGAGGGAGGACGTGGTGAAAGCGAGGTAGCCAGGCAGAGAGGGATTGTTGGTGGTGAGGGAGGGTGCGTTATCCCTACGCAAAAGGGAAGAGACTATTGCCTGGAGGACTTAAATGAACAGACAGGGAGGGTTCAAGCTGTGGTACGTCCCTGTCAAACATATGAGGAGTGGTCAAGCTGCGGTCCATTCCTCTCAAACATATGGGGGAGTTGCCAAGCTGCGGTGCATCGCTATCAAACAGACCGAATGCTAGATATTTCGGCGCCACATACGCATTATCTCACGCTGTGCAGTTAGCATTAAATGAGAAACTACAATGATAATGTGAGATAATTGTAACAGTTCCAGACGAGCGAGTCACGGTCCGCCAATGAGAGGGGTCGGGTGGCAGGACGCTGCTGGAGATTGACGTAGGTAGGAATTATGGGGAAGATGGTAGAGCGTAGACGAGGAGGAGGAGTAGGAGGAGGAGGTAGTGGTTGCGTGAAGTGGTGGGTGGTGGTGGCAGTTGTGGAGGAGACGTAGATGTGAGGTGTGTGAGTGGTGGATGATGATGCCATTAAGGAAGAATGTAGCAGGATTGAGGGTAAGGTAAAGGTAGGTAAATATTACATATACTGTTGCTGGTGTACGCTGACACAAGCATTCTTGTTTCCTGTTATAGTAGGAGTCGACACGTTTCGGGCAGAGACATGAGCCAGGTGAAGCGGTGTTGGTTGTAGAGTTGAAACATCGAGTTTATCATCAACGAAATGCACAGGATAGATCCACCTGAGGTTCACGGGTGTCTGTAGACCCGATTCCCGAAAGTGAACATACTGGAAAAGAGGAGGGAACCCCCTGATCTGCTCACGCTGGAGGGAGGAGGGTAAGAGGAGTTAGGATAACTTACGTAGAATTTGCCAATGGGTCCACCGTAATGGGAACACATATCAGTTCCCATCAAGTATTCTGCGTAGACATCAAGACAGGAGAATACATTCTTTAGAAACTCTCAGGGAAGGAGAGGAAACATTTCTTAAGCTACCGAGTGGTAGAGATGTTGGCCAAGCTGTGGCGAAGTGGATGTCATGAAGTGTGAGGTTAAGGGATGGGACGACATGAATGTATGTATATCACTCTCCCTCCACGTATGGAGAGGTTATCATCACGCACACGCACGCGCGAGCACGCGCCTCTGTTGGCTCCTCCCCTTGGCCTCATCCTAGAAAGTGAAGCTCCCGTATATATAGATATTTATGCTAGCTGAGACGGCACGGGCAACTGAAGGCCGAATCGATGTTATTTTATTAACTATATATATATATATATATATATATATATATATATATATATATATATATATATATATATATATATATATATATATATATATCCTAGTCTCAGCGATAACCTATTTTATGGACCAACCCCTCGGGTCCATCATGTGGGTTGAATGTGGACCGACTGCCACAACTAGGACTCGAACCCCTGCACTCGATCTTGGGCGGCACGTAAATGCGTCATGGTCGGAAACACTAACCGCTACACCGGCTGTTATTATGCCAACATTACCCGTTTGTTTGATTCTAAAGTATTATTGTTCGTTATAAACACAACTCCCAGAATCTAGAGTATAATTTCTGGGTTATATATTTAGACCTAATACGTCGACCTGTGTATGAAAATCTCTTGTCCATAAGATTCTAGTTAAGTGACTTAAGTTTAAGCATGGCAGGTCTGCAGTACCCATGTCCAGCAAGCATGGATCGTTATCTGATGATCAACTGTATTTGACACGCGACAAATGTTTACAGGAGAAAAAAATAACTAGTCTGAGAAAACTTGGAGAATGTTGCCTTCATCATCCTGTGGGAACTGAATGCTCTGTGTGATCTCGACAATGTTCTTCCCCTACGTTCTAGTCATGGTCAGCCAAGTGTTATTCAGCCCTGGAGCTTCGGACCTTGTGGTCAGCAGGGAAATTACGAGAGGAAATAATCCAGTCCTTCACCACCATCTGGTCCGCCATCCTGAGTTCTGCCGTCTCCCTACAACTCCACACAGACACGTCTGAGGGGGACTGCTTCTGGACAAGAGGGTTCGCCAGTCATTCACTTCATCTCCACAACGCTGACTCGTCCAGTGACTTCGTCTCCCACTGGGTTCTGACAGTCGATGTTGCCTCCAACGCTGACTCGTCCAGTGACTTCGTCTGCCACTGGGTTCTGACAGTCGATGTTGCCTCGTATCATAAACGTAATGTTTAATTCTTGTAACGATGAAGCCAGGCTGGGAGAGCTTGAGCTGCTGTATCGTCTCCATAAGGACTGGAGGTGTTCCATCTTGTGTCGAACTCGACGTCTTTTTTACAGCCTCACGACACAGTAGCTTATGGGAGAAGCACACACACACACACACACACACACACACACACACACACACACACACACACACACACACACTGAGCCACTTGTCCCTGCCGCCGAGTCTTGATCGTTGGGGTAGTGGTGGAGGCGGCAACCTAAAGGTTGCTATTACAGATCCCTGGCTTGTCCATGTCCACCACGTTTTGATAATTTATCCTCATCAACCTTGAACGGGTGACGAGAGTTGATGGACTTCATACCTACCATTAGATGGAGCTGCTCCCCCGCCTCTCCTGCCGTGTGATGATGCTCGAACTCGCATTCATGACATTTCTACACATCGGACCGACTGCATGGATGGAGGGAGTCATGATTCAACCGTAGATGATCCGACAGCGTCACACTGGTGGGGGAGGCCTCACGCGTGACGCCGCAAGGCTGTGTCGCCTGCAAGTTACACCGACGCGGCAACGAGATGCGACACGACACGAGATTCATCTAATTACATAGCCAGGGTCGTCTGGTTTGTGTCACCAGCTCCCCGAGGCGTCGCCCTGATCCCTCCTGTGTTAACGCCAGCCCCTGAGGCATCCTCCTGTTCCCTCCTGTGTTAACACCAGCCCTTGGGGCGTCGCCCTGATCCCTCCTGTGTTAGCATCAGCGCTTGAGGCATCGCCCTGATCCCTCCTGTGTTAACACCAGCTCCTCACTGTTGCCTTGAGGAGCACCCTGCTGGCGGACGTGGAGAGAGGGCGTGGCTCCAGCAGGAGCAGCAGCAGATGGTACTCATCAGGGCGGTACCCACCAGGGACTGCTACCCTTCACCAACTGGGGACGTCCTCTGGCCATCACCAGCCAGGGACGTCCTCTGACCATCACCAGCCGGGGACGTCCTCTGGCCATCACCAGCCGGGGACGTCCTCTGACCATCACCAGCCGGGGACGTCCTCTGGCCATCACCAGCCGGGGACGTCCTCTGGCCATCACCAGCCGGGGACGTCCTCTGGCCATCACCAGCCGGGGACGTCCTCTGACCATCACCAGCCGGGGACGTCCTCTGGCCATCACCAGCCGGGGAGGTCCTCTGGCTATCACCAGCCGGGGACGTCCTCTGGCCATCACCAGCTGGGGACGTCCTCTGGCCATCACCAGCCAGGGACGTCCTCTGGCCATCACCAGCCAGGGACGTCCTCTGCCATCACCAGCCGGGGACGTCCTCTGGCCATCACCAGCCGTGGACGTCCTCTGGCCATCACCAGCCTCTTCACTCGGTCCTTCCTCCATTCATCTCTGTAGCTCACAGTTGTTTCATTCAATCTTAATTTATTTTTTTTCCTCCTCCTTGCTGCGCCTCACCTGCCTAACGCAACGAGACTTGGTGGATATCTGGTCCGTGTGCCGTCCTTGTGGTCGTAACACGGCCAAGGTTCTCAAAAACGCCAAACAATTTTTGTTTGAAGAGTCACTTCGTGGTTGCCTATTACCCACCTAGTCATTGCCTATTATCATCAGACTCTTGCCTGTTGCATCAGATGCTTGCCTATTATCCTCTCAGATTCTTTGCCCTATTATGATGACCTTGTTGCCTATAGCATGTCAGCTGGCAGCCTATTATTATCGAATCGTCGCTCGGTCTTACGACACAGTTGCTTCCTGTCGTAAGATCAGTGCCTATTATCACCAGATTCTTTCCTATTATTATAAGATTGTTGCCTGTTGTCATCATACTGTTGCCTATTATCATCAAATTGTTGCCTGTTGTCATCATACTGTTGCCTATTATCATCAAATTGTTGCCTGTTGTCATCATACTGTTGCCTATTATCATCAAATTGTTGCCTGTTGTCATCATACTGTTGCCTATTATCATCAAATTGTTGCCTATTATCATCAAATTGTTGCCTATTATCATCAAATTGTTGCCTATTATCGTCAGATTGTTGCCTATTATCATCAAATTGTTGCCTATTATCATCATACTGTTGCCTTATCATCAAATTGTTGCCTGTTATCGTCAGATTGTTGCCTATTATCATCAAATTGTTACCTATTATCATTAATTTGTTGCCTGTTATTATTTTGTTGCCAATTATCATCACACTGTTGCCTATTATCATCCTAATGTTGCCTATTAACCCTCAGATTCTTCCCTATTACCATGAAACTCTCACCTTTCCCCTCACACACCCGTCATGTCACCTAATATTACATAACCAAAAAAAAAATTGTTGAAAGACAAGAAAAAAAAGAATGACATTTCAGGAAATGTTAACTGGCTGCACATACGAAGAATGTCAACATGATTACAGGGGGAGCCGTAAATACACCCCTCTCTCTCTCTCTCTCTCTCTCTCTCTCTCTCTCTCTCTCTCTCTCTCTCTCTCTCTCTCTCTCTCTCTCTCTCTCTCTCTCTCTCCCCACTCGTGGCTCGGGCGGGGCGAGCGTTAATCTCCATATGCGGGATTTCGTCTTTATCGCCTCCAAAATCCCAATCCTTTGTGGGATTTCGTCTCTATCGCCTCCAATCTCCCAATCCTTTGTGGGATTTCGTCTCTATCGCCTCCAAAATCCCAATCCTTTGTGGGATTTCGTCTCTATCGCCTCCAAAATCCCAATCCTTTGTGGGATTTCGTCTCTATCGCCTCCAAAATCCCAATCCTTTGCGGGATTTCGTCTCTATCGCCTCCAAAATTCCAATCCTTTGTGGGATTTCGTCTCTATCGCCTCCAAAATCCCAATCCTTTGTGGGATTTCGTCTCTATCGCCTCCAAAATCCCAATCCTTTGTGGGATTTCGTCTCTATCGCCTCCAAAATCCCAATCCTTTGTGGGATTTCGTCTCTATCGCCTCCAAAATCCCAATCCTTTGTGGGATTTCGTCTCTATCGCCTCCAAAATCCCAATCCTTTGTGGGATTTCGTCTCTATCGCCTCCAATCTCCCAATCCTTTGTGGGATTTCGTCTCTATCGCCTCCAAAATCCCAATCCTTTGTGGGATTTCGTCTCTATCGCCTCCAAAATCCCAATCCTTTGTGGGATTTCGTCTCTATCGCCTCCAAAATCCCAATCCTTTGTGGGATTTCGTCTCTATCGCCTCCAAAATCCCAATCCTTTGTGGGATTTCGTCTCTATCGCCTCCAAAATCCCAATCCTTTGTGGGATTTCGTCTCTATCGCCTCCAAAATCCCAATCCTTTGTGGGATTTCGTCTCTATCGCCTCCAAAATCCCAATCCTTTGTGGGATTTCGTCTCTATCGCCTCCAAAATCCCAATCCTTTGCGGGATTTCGTCTCTATCGCCTCCAATCTCCCAATCCTATGCCTGATTATCGACTTTTCACAAGAAGAAGAAAAAGATTTGGAGTAATTATTCATTATTTAGGATCTTCCATTCTCGTATTCTCAAATCAGGTTCAATATTTCTTTATTTATCTGCTAACTGAACAGTTCACTTATCGATAATTGCCTAGCGATTCTTTCGACCTGTTTTTCCTGTGTTTGATAATTAGATTACAACGGTTTAGCTGTACGATAGCCAGCCGTCGTATCTCTAACGGTACGATGAATCGTCTAACAGTTTAATATAACGGTACGATAAATCGTCTAACAGTTTAATATAACGGTACGATAAATCGTCTAACAGTTTAATATAACGGTACGATAAATCGTCTAACAGTAGTATAGCGGTACGATAAATCGTCTAACAGTTTAATATAACGGTACGATAAATCGTCTAACAGTTTAATATAACGGTACGATAAATCGTCTAACAGTACAATATAACGGTACGATAAATCGTCTAACAGTACAATATAACGGTACGATAAATCGTCTAACAGTACAATATAACGGTACGATAAATCGTCTAACAGTACAATATAACGGTACGATAAATCGTCTAACAGTACAATATAACGGTACGATAAATCGTCTAACAGTACAATATATCGGTACGATAAATCGTCTAACAGTACAATATAACGGTACGATAAATCGTCTAACAGTACAATATAACGGTACGATAAATCGTCTAACTACAATATAACGGTACGATAAATCGTCTAACAGTACAATATAACGGTACGATAAATCGTCTAACAGTACAATATAACGGTACGATAAATCGTCTAACTACAATATAACGGTACGATAAATCGTCTAACAGTACAATATAACGTACGATAAATCGTCTAACTACAATATAACGGTACGATAAATCGTCTAACAGTACAATATAACGGTACGATAAATCGTCTAACTACAATATAACGGTACGATAAATCGTCTAACAGTACATTATAACGGTACGATAAATCGTCTAACTACATTATAACGGTACGGGTTGAACGCCTTAGGACGTAAACCTAACAACGGGAAACGCTTCAAAAACGGTAGGGTTTCAACAAAAAGGTGAAATCGAAAAAGGAAAGGCAAATGTCTTCAATTGGAGAAATCTTTCAGTGAAGGGGGGTTTTAAGAATTAAGAAAGTTTTTCTCCCGAGGAAAAATGAAACCCTACAGTAGTTGGAAAGTCCAAGTACTTTGAACTCTATAGTTGGTAAAGCTAACAATATGAATGATCTAACGGTATAGGGTTTCTAACAATATGGAGAACGTTAAAAGTATGGAGAACTCTAACATTATGGAAAACGTTAACAGGTGGTAAACGCCCAAAAATGTGGGAGAACTCCAACATGTGGGAGAAAATTCTAGTTGTTGGAGAACGTCCAACAGTATGGTAGAACGTCTAACAGTGGGTAAAACGCAACATGGGTAAAAAGTCTAACGTTTGGTAGAAACGTCTAACGTGTGGTAAACGCCACCCCTGTGGTAGAACGTCCATTAAAGGGAGAAACGTCCAACATGGGTAGAACGCAACATGTGGTAGAACGTCAACGTGTTGGTAAATGCCAACAGTGTGGTGAACTCCAACATTAAAGGTAGAACCCAACAGTGTGGAGAACCAACAGTGTTGTAGAACGCAACTTTGGTAAATGTCCCAAAGTTTGGGAGAACGTCCAACAGTATGGTAGAACGTCCAACAGTGTGGTAGAACGTCCAACAGTGTGGTAGAACATCGAACAATGTGGTAGAACGTCCAACAGTGTGGTAGAACGTCCCAACTGTTGGGAAAATCGAACAAATTGGTAGAACGTCAACAGTGTGGGAAACTCAACGTGGGTAGAACGTCAA